>NW_019254402.1:0-26719 GCF_002742605.1 Olea europaea var. sylvestris
ATTATGTCAGGTTGAAGAAGTGTTGGATAGAAAATTAACAAAGTAAAACCGCACCAGGGGCAATTTTGTCATTTTTAGCGACGGTGTCAGAATGGGCCAAAATTCGATAGGTTGATTGGAAACGGCCTGGGAAATTGGACTCAGAACACAAACTCGGGATCACAGAATTTTAGCCAAACTCCTTCGTTTGGGCCTCCGAATAATTAATTTTCATTTTAATTATTTCAGGTTGAAGAAGTGCTGGACAGAAAATTAACAAAGAAAAACCGCACCAAGGGCAATTTTATTATTTGTCGCGACGGTGTCAGAATGGGCTGAAATTTGGCCAGTAGATTGGAAATGGTCCGTGAAATTGGACTCGGGGCACAAACCTGGGATCATTGGATTTTAGCCAAATTCCTTCGTTTTGGCCTCCGAATAATTAATTTCCTTATTAATTATGTCGGGTTGAAGAAGTGCTGGACCGAAAATTAACAAAGAAAATCACACCAGGGGCGATTTTGTCATTTGTCGCGATGGAGTCGAAATGGGCCGGAATTTGGCAGGTTGATTAGAAACGGCCCCGAAATCGGACTCGAGGAACAGACCTGGGATCACGGGATTTTAGCGAAACTCCTTCGTTTGGATCTCCAAATAATTAATTTCCGTATTAATTATGTCAGGTTGAAGAAGTGCTGGATAGAAAATTAACAAAGAAAAATCGCACCCGGGGCAATTTTGTCATTTGTCGTGACAGTGTCGGAATGGGCCAAAATTTTGCTGGTTGATTGGAAACGGCCCGCGAAATTGGACTCGGGGCACAGACCCGGGATCACGGGATTTTAGCCAAATTCCTTCATTTGGGCCTTGGAATAATTAATTTCCTTATTAATTACGTGAGGTTGAAGAAGTGCTGGACAAAAAATTAACAACGAAAAATCGCACTTGGGCAATATTGTCATTTGTCGTGATGGTGTCAGAATGGGCCGAAATTTGGCAGTTTGATTGGAAACGGCCCGAGAAATTGGCACGAGCACAGATCTGAGATCACGGGATTTTGGCCAAACTCCTTCGTTTAGGCCTCCGAATTATTACTAATTATGTCATGTTGAAGAAGCGCTGGACAAAAAATTAACAAAGAAAAATCGCAGCAGGGGTAGTTTTGTCATTTTTCGCGACGGTATCGGAATGGGTCGAAATTTGGCATGTTGATTGGAAACGGCCCGCAAAATTGGACTCTTGGCACAGTCTCGGGATCGCGGGATTTTAGCCAAATTCCTCCCTTTGGGTCTGCTAATAATTAATTTCCTTATTAATTATGTTAGGTTGAAGAAGTGTTGGACAGAAATTAATAAAGTAAAACCGCACCGGCGCAATTTTTTCATTTTTCACGACGGTGTCGGAATGGGTCAAGATTTGGCAAGTTGATTGGAAACAGCCCACGAAATTGGACTCGGGGCACAGACCCGGGATCACGGAATTTTAGCCAAATTCCTTCGTTTGGGCCTTCGAATAATTAATTTTCGTATTAATTATGTCAAGTTGAAGAAGTGTTTGACAGAAAATAAACAAAGCAAAATCGCACCAAGGGCAATTTTGTCATTTGTCACAACGGTGTCAGAATCGGCTGAAATTTGGCAGATTGATTGTAAACGGCCCGCGAAATTGGACTCGGGGCATAGACCCGAGATCACGGGATTTTAGCCAAATTCCTTCGTTTGGGCCTCCGAATAATTAATTTCCGTATTAATTATGTCAGGTTTAAGAATTGCATGACAGAAAATTAAAAAAGAAAAACGGCACCAGGGGTAATTTTGTCATTTGTCGCGATGGTGTTGGAATGGGCCGAAGTTTGGTAGGTTAATTGGAAACGGCTGCGAAATTGGGCTCGGGGCAGAAATCCGGGATCACGGGATTTTAGCCAAATTCCTTTGTTTGGGCCTCCGAATAATTAATTTCCTTATCAATTATATCAGGTTGAAGAAGTAAGGGACAGAAAATTAACAAAGCAAAACTGGACTAGGGGCCATTTTGTCATTTTTCGCGACGGTGTCGGAATGAGCCGAAATTTGGCAGGTTGATTGGAAACGGCCTGAGAAATTGGACACGGGACACAGACCCGGGATCACGGGATTTTGGCCAAACTCCTTCGTTTAGGCCTCCGAATTATTAATTTTCGTACTAATTATGTCATGTTGAAGAAGCGCTGGACAGAAAATAAACAAAGCAAAACCGCACCGGGGGCAGTTTTGTTATTTGTCCCGATGATGTCGGAATCGGCCGAAATTTGGCAGGTTGATTGGAAACGGCCTGAGAAATTGGACTCGGGGCACAGACCCGGGATCACGTGATTTTAGCCAAATTCCTTCGTTTGGGCCTCCGAATAATTAATTTCCGTATTAATTATGTCTGGTCGAAGAAGTGCAGGACGGAAAATTAAAAAAGAAAAACTGCACCAAGGGCAATTTTTTCATTTGTCGCGATGGTGTCGGAGTGGGCCGAAATTTGGAAGGTTAATTGGAAACGGCTGCGAAATTGGACTCGGGGCACAAATCCGGGATCACGGGATTTTAGCCAAATTCCTTCGTTTAGGCCTCTGAATAATTAATTTCCTTATCAATTATATCAGGTTGAAGAAGTACGGGACAGAAAATTAACAAAGCAAAACCGTACCAGGGGCCATTTTGTCATTTTTCGCGACGGTGTCGGAATGGGCTGAAATTTGGCAGGTTGATTCTAAACGGCCCGCGAAATTGAACTCGGAGCACAGACCCGTGATCACGGGATTTCAGCCAAACTTCTTCGTTTGGGCCTCCGGATAATTAATTTCCGAATTAATTATGTCATGTTGAAGAAGTGCAGGACAGAAAATTAACAAAGAAAAACCGTACCTGGGGCAGTTTTGTCATTTGTCGTGACAGTGTCGGAATGGGCCGAAATTTGGCAAGTTGATAGGAAACGTCCCGCGAAATTGGACTCGGGTCACAGATCCGGGATCACGGGATTTTAGCCAAATTCCTTCATTTGGGCCTTGGAATAATTAATTTCCTTATTAATTACGTGAGGTTGAAGAAGTGCTGGATAGAAAATTAACAAAGAAAAATCGCACTTGGGGCAATATTGTCATTTGTCGTGATGGTGTCAGAATGGGCCGAAATTTGGCAGGTTGATTGGAAACGGCCCGAGAAATTGGCACGAGCACAGACTCGGGATCACGGGATTTTGGCCAAACTCCTTCGTTTAGGCCTCCGAATTATTACTAATTATGTCATGTTGAAGAAGCGCTGGACAAAAAATTAACAAAGAAAAATCGCAGCAGGGGTAGTTTTGTCATTTGTCGCGACAGTATCGGAATGGGCCGAAATTTGGCATGTTGACTGGAAATGGCCCGCAAAATTGGATTCTTGGCACAGTCCCGGGATCGCGGGATTTTAGCTAAATTCCTTCCTTTGGGCCTCCTAATAATTAATTTCCTTATTAATTATGTCAGATCGAAGAAGTGTTGGACAGAAAATTAATAAAGTAAAACCGCACCAGGGGCAATTTTTTCATTTTTCACAACGGTGTCGGAATGGGTCAAAATTTGGCTGGTTGATTGGAAATGGCCCACGAAATTGGACTCGGGGCACAGACCCAGGATCACGAGATTTTAGCCAAATTCCTTCGTTTGGGCCTTCGAATAATTAATTTTCGTATTAATTATGTCAGGTTGAAGAAGTGTTTGACAGAAATAAACAAAGCAAAACCCCACCAAGGGCAATTTTGTCATTTGTCGCGACGATGTCGAAATGGGCCAAAATTCGGCAGGTTGATTGGAAATGGCCCGCGAAATTGGACTCAGCGCACAGACCCGGGATCACGGGATTTTGGCCAAACTCCTTCGTTTAGGCCTCCAAATTATTACTAATTATGTCATGTTGAAGAAGCGCTGGACAAAAAATTAACAAAGAAAAATCTCAGCAGGGGTAGTTTTGTCATTTGTCACGACGGTATCGGAATGGGCCGAAATTTGGCATGTTGATTCGAAGCGGCCCGCAAAATTGGACTCTTGGCACAGTCTAGGGATCGTGGGATTTTAGCCAAATTCCTTCCTTTGGGCCTCCGAATAATTAATTTCCTTATTAATTATGTCAGGTTGAAGAAGTGTTGGATATAAAATTAATAAAGTAAAACCGCACCAGGGGCAATTTTTTCATTTTTCACGATGGTGTCGGACTGGGTCAAAATTTGGTCGGTTGATTGGAAACGGTCCGCGAAATTGGACTCGGGGCACAGACCCGGGATCACGAGATTTTAGCCAAATTCCTTCGTTTGGTCCTCCAAATAATTAATTTTCGTATTAATTATGTCAGATTGAAGAAGTGTTGGAGAAAAAATTAACAAAGCAAAACTGCACCAGGGATAATTTTGTCATTTGTCGCGACGGTGTCGGAATGGGCCGAAATTTGGCAGGTTGATTGGATACGGCCCGAGTTATTGAACTCGGGGCACAGACCCGGGATCACAGGATTTTATCAAAATTCCTTCGTTTGGGCCTCCGAATAATTAATTTCCTTATTAATTACATCAGGTTGAAGAAGTGCTGGACAGAAAATTAACAAAGAAAAATCGTTCTAGGGGCAATTTTGTCATTCATCGCAATGCTGTCGGAATGGGCCGAAATTTGGCAGGTTTATTGGAAATGGCCTGCGAAATTGGACTCAGGGCACAGACCCGGGATCACGAGATTTTAGCCAAATTTCTTCGTTTGGTCCTCCGAATAAATAATTTTTGTATTAATTATGTCAGGTTGAAGAAGTGTAGGAGAGAAAATTAACAAAGAAAAACCGCACCCGGGGCAATTTTGTCATTTGTCGCGACAATGTCGGAATGGGCCAAAATTTTGCTGGTTGATTGGAAACGGCCCGCGAAATTGGACTCAGGGCACAGACCCAGGATCACGGAATTTTAGACAAATTCCTTCCTTTGGGCCTTGGAATAATTAATTTCCTTATTAATTATGTGAGGTTGAAGAAGTGCTGGACAGAAAATTAACAAAGAAAAATCGCACCCGGGGCAATATTTTCATTTGTCGTGATGGTGTCAGAATGGGCCGAAATTTGGCAGGTTGATTAGGAACGGCCCGAGAAATTGGAACAGGGCACAAACCCGGGATCACGGGATTTTGGCCAAACTCCTTCATTTAGGACTCCGAATTAATAATTTCCGTACTAATTATGTCATGTTAAAGAAGCGCTAGACAAAAAATTAACAAAGAAAAATCGCAGCAGGGGTAGTTTTGTCATTTGTCGCGACGGTAATGGAATGGGCCGAAATATGGCATGTTGATTGGAAACGGCCGGCAAAATTGGACTTTTGGCACAGTCCCGGGATCGCAGAATTCTAGCCAAATTCCTTCCTTTAGGCCTCCTAATAATTAATTTCCTTACTAATTTTGTCAGGTTGAAGAAGTGTTGGACAGAAAATTAATAAAGTAAAACCACACCAGGGGCAATTTTTTCATTTTTCACGATGGTGTCGGAATGGGGCAAAATTTGGCTGGTTGATTGGAAACGGCCCACGAAATTGGACTCGGGGCACAGACCCGGGATCACGAGATTTTAGCCAAATTCCTTCGTTTGGGCCTTCAAATAATTAATTTTCATATTAATTATGTCAGGTCGAAGAAGTGTTTGACAAAAAATAAACAAATCAAAACCGCACCAGGGGCAATTTTGTCATTTGTCGCGACGGTGTCGAAATGGGCCGAAATTTGGCAGGTTGATTGGAAACGGCCCGCGAAATTGGACTCGGGGCACAGACCCGGGATCACGGGAGTTTGGCCAAACTCCTTCGTTTAGGCCTCCTAATTATTACTAATTATGTCATGTTGAAGAAGCGCTGGACAAAAAATTAACAAAGAAAAATCTCAGCAGGGGTAGTTTTGTTATTTGTCGCGATAGTATCGGAATGGGCCGAAATTTGGCATGTTGATTGGAAACGGCCCGCAAAATTGGACTCTTGGCACAGTCCCGGGATCACGGGATTTTAGCCAAATTCCTTCCTTTGGGCCTCCTAAAAATTAATTTCCTTATTAATTATGTCAGGTTGAAGAAGTGTTGGACAAAAAATTAATAAAGTAAAACCGCACCAGGGGCAATTTTTTCATTTTTCACGACAGTGTCGGACTGGGTCAAAATTTGGTAGGTTGATTGGAAACGGCCCGCGAAATTTGACTCGGGGCATAGACCCGGGATCACGAGATTTTAGCCAAATTCCTTCATTTGGTCCTCCAAATAATTAATTTTCGTATTAATTATGTCAGGTTGAAGAAGTGTTGGACAGAAATTAACAAAGCAAAAGCGCACCAGGGATAATTTTGTCATTTGTCGCGACGGTGTCGGAATGGGCCGAAATTTGGCTGGTTGTTTGGATACGGCCCGAGTTATTGGTCTCGGGGCACAGACCCGGGATCACAGGATTTTATCAAAATTCCTTCGTTTGGGCCTCCGAATAATTAATTTCCTTATTAATTACATCAGGTTGAAGAAGTACTGGATAGAAAATTAACAAAAAAAATCGTACCAGGGGCAATTTTGTCATTTATCGTGATGCTGTCGGAATGGGCCGAAATTTGGCAGGTTTATTGGAAACGGCCTGCGAAATTGGACTCAGGGCACAGACCTGGGATCATAGATTTTAGCCAAATTCCTTCGTTTGGTCCTCCGAAGAATTAATTTTCGTATTAATTATGTCAGGTTGAAGAAGTGCAGGATAGAAAATTAACAAAGAAAAACCGCACCTGGGGCAATTTTGTCATTTGTCTTGATGGTGTCGGAATGGGCCGAAATTTGGCAAGTAGATAGGAAACGGCCCGCGAAATTGGACTCGGGGCACAGACCTAGGATCACGGGATTTTACCCAAACTCCTTCGTTTGGGCCTCGGAAAAATTAACTTCCTTATTAATTATGTTAGGTTGAAGAAGTGCTGGATAGAAAATTAACAAAACAAAACCGTACCAAGGGCAATTTCATCATTTTTCGCGACGATGTCAGAATCGGCCGAAATTTGACAGGCTGATTGGATACGGCCCGAGTTATTGGACTCGGAGCACAGACCCGGGATCACGGAATTTTAGCCAAACTCCTTCGTTTGGGCCTCCGAATAATTAATTTCTTTATTAAACATGTCGGGTTAAAGAAGCGCTGGACCGAAAATTAACAAAGAAAATCGCACCAGGGGCGATTTTGTTATTTGTCACGATGGTGTCGGAATGGGCCAGAATTTGGCAAGTTGATTGGAAACGGCCCCCGAAATTGGACTCAAGGGACAGACCCGAGATAACGGGATTTTAGCGAAACTCCTTCGTTTGGGTCTCCAAATAATTAATTTTCGTATTAATTATGTCAGGTTGAAGAAGTGCTGGATAGAATATTAACAAAGAAAAACTGTACCTGGGGCAATTTTGTCAATTGTCGCTACGGTTTCGAAATGGGCCAAAATCTGGCAGGTTGATTGGAAACGGCCCACGAAATTGGACTCGGGGCACAGACCCAGGATCATGGGATTTTAGCCAAATTCCATCATTTGGGCCTCCGAATAATTAATTTCCTTATTAATTACATTAGGATCAAGAAGTGCTGGACAGAAAATTAACAAAGAAAAACCGCACTAGGGACAATTTTGTCATTTGTCGCGATGGTGTCGGAATGGGCCGAAATTTTGCAGGTTGATTGGAAACGGCCTGTGAAATTGGACTCGGGGCACAGACCAGGGATCACGGGATTTTAGCCAAACTCCTTCGTTTTGGCCTCCAAATAATTAATTTCCATATTAATTATGTCAGGTTGAAGAAGTGCTTGACAGAAAATTAACAAAAAAAAAACCGCACCAGGGGCAATTTTATCATTTGTCGCGACGATGTCGGAATAGGTCGAAATTTGGCAGGTTGATGGAAAACGGCCCTTGAAATTGGACTCGGGGCACAGACCCGGGATCATGGGATTTTAGCCAAATTCCTTCGTTTGGGCCTTCGAATAATTAATTTCCTTGTTAATTATTTCAAGTTGAAGAAGTGCTGGACAGAAAATTAACAAGGAAAAATCGCACCAGGGGCAATATTGTCATTTGTCGTGATGGTGTCAAAATGGGCTGAAATTTGGAAGGTTGAATGGAAACGACCCAAGAAATTGGACTCGGGGCACAGACACGGGATCACGGGATATTGGCCAAACTCCTTCGTTTAGGCCTCCAAATTATTAATTTTCGTACTAATTATGTCATGTTGAAGAAGTGCTGGACAAAAAATTAACAAAGAAAAACCGCAGTAGGCGCTATTTTGTCATTTATCGCGACGGTATCGGAATGGGCCAAAATTTGGAAGGTTGACTGGAAACGACCAGCAAAATTGGACTCGGGGCACAGACCCGGGATCACGGGATTTTAGCCAAATTCCTTCGTTTGGGCCTCCGAATAATTAATGTCCGTATTAATTACATCAGGTTAAAGAAGTGCTGGACAGAAAATTAACAAAGAAAAATCGCACTAGGGGCAATTTTTTCATTTGTCGCGATGGTGCCGGAATGGGCCGAAATTTGGCAAGTTGATTGAAACGGCCCGCGAAATTGGACTCGGGGCACAGAACCGGGATCACGGGATTTTAGCCAAACTCATTCGTTTTGGCCTCCGAATAATTAATTTCCGTATTAATTATGTCAGGTTGAAGAAGTGCTGGACAGAAAATTAACAAAAAAAACTGTACCAGGGGCAATTTTGTCATTTGTCGCGACGGTGTCGGAATGGGCTGAAATTTGGCAGGTTGATTGGAAACGGCCCTTGAAATTGGACTCGGGGCACAGACCCGAGATCAAGGGATTTTAGCCAAATTCGTTCGTTCGGGCCTCCAAAGAATTAATTTCCTTATTAATTACGTCAGGTTGAAGAAGTGCTGGACAGAAAATTAACGAAGAAAAATCACACCCAGGGCAATATTGGTGTCAGAATGGGCCGAAATTTGGCAGGTTGATTGGAAAAGGCCTGTGAAATTCGACACAAGGCTCAGAACCGGGATCACGGGATTTTAGCCAAATTCCTTCGTTTGGGCCTCCGAATAATTAATTTCCTTATTAATTATGTTAGGTTGGAAAAGTGTTGAACAGAAAATTAACAAAGTAAAACCACACCAGGGGAAATTTTGTCATTTTTAGCGACGGTGTCGGAATGGGCCGAAATTCGATAGGTTCATTGGAAACGGCCTGCGAAATTGGACTCAGAGCATAGACTCGGGATCACAAGATTTTAGCTAAACTCCTTCGTTTGGGCCTCCGAATAATTAATTTTCATATTAATTATTTCAGGCTGAAGAAGTGCTGGACAGAAAATTAAAAAAGAAAAACGGCACCATGAGCAATTTTGTTATTTGTCGTGATGGTGTTGGAGTGGGTTGAAATTTGACAAGTGGAATGGAAACGGCCCGCGAAATTGGACTCGGGGCACAGACCCGGTATCACGGGATTTTAGCCTAATTCCTTCGTTTGGGCCCCCGAATAATTAATTTCCTTATTAACTATGTCAGGTTGGAGAAGTGTTGGACAGAAAATTAACAAAGTAAAATCGCACTAGGGCAATTTTGTCATTTGTTGCGACGGTGTCAGAATCGGCTGAAACTTGGCAGGTTGATTAGAAATGGCTCGCGAAATTGGACTCGGGGAAGAGACTCAGGATCATGGGATTTTACCCAAATTCCTTCGTTTGGGCCTCCGAATAATTAATTTCCTTATTAATTATGTCAGGTTGTAGAAGTGCTGGATAGAAAATTAACAAAGCAAAACTGCACCAGGGGCAATTTTGTCATTTTTCGCGACGGTGTCGGAATGGGCCGAAATTTGGAAGGTTGATTGGAAACGGTCCGCGAAATTGGACTCGGTGCACAGACCCGGGATCACGGGGTTTCAGCCAAATTCCTTCGTTTGGGCCTCCGAATAATTAATTTCCTTATTAATTAAGTCAGGTTGGAGAAGTGTTGGACAGAAAATTAACAAAGCAAAACTGCACTAGGGGTAATTTTGTCATTTGTCGCGACGGTGTCGGAATGGACTGAAATTTGGCAGGTTGATTGGAAATGGCTCTCGAAATTGGACTCTAGGTATGGACAAGGGATCACAGGATTTTAGCCAAATTCCTTCGTTTGGGCCTTCGAATAATTAATTTCCTTATTAATTATGTCAGGTTGTAGAAGTGTTGGATAGAAAATTAACAAAGAAAAACTGCCCAGGGGTAATTTTGTCATTTGTCGCGACGGTATCGGAATGAGCCGAAATTTGGCAGGTTGATTTGAAACAGCCGGCGAAATTGGTATCGGCGCATAGACCTGGGATCACGGGTTTTTAGCCAAATTCCTTCGTTTGGGCCTCTGAATAATTAATTTCCTTATTAATTCAGTCAGGTTGAAGAAGTGTTGGATAGAAAATTAACAAAGCAAAACCGCACCAGGGGCATTTTTGTCATTTTTCGCGATGGTGTCGGAATGGGTCTAAATTTGGCAGGTTGATTGGAAACAGCCTGCAAAATTTGACTCGAGGCACAGACCCGAGATCACGGGATATTAGCCAAATTCCTTCGTATGGGCCTCCGAATAATTAATTTTCGTATTAATTATGTCAGGTTGAAGAAGTGTTTGACAGAAAATAAACAAAGCAAAACCGCACCAGGGACAATGTTGTTATTTGTCGCGACGGTGTCGGAATCGGTCGAAATTTGGCAGATTGATTGGAAACGGCCCGAGATATTGGACTCGGGGCACAGACCCGGGATCACGGGATTTTAGCCAAATTCCTTCGTTTGGGCCTCCAAATAATTAATTTCCTTATTAATTCAGTCAGGTTGAAGAAGTGGTCGACAGAAAATTAACAAAGCAAAACCACACCAGGGGCATTTTTGTCATTTTTCGTGATGGTGTCGGAATGGGTCAAAATTTGGCAGGTTGATTGGAAACGGCCCGCGAAATTTAACTCGGGGCATAGACCCGAGATCACGGGATATTAGCTAAATTCCTTCGTTTGGGCCTCCGAATAATTAATTTTCGTATTAATTATGTCAGTTGAAGAGGTGTTTGACAGAAAATAAACAAAGCAAAACCGCACCAGGGACAATATTGTTATTTGTCGCGACGGTGTCGGAATCGGCCGAAATTTGGCCGATTGATTGGAAACGGCCCGAGATATTAGACTCGGGGCACAGACCCAGGATCACGAGATTTTAGCCAAATTCCTTCGTTTGGGCCTCCGAATAATTAATTTCCATTTTAATTATGTCAGGTTGAAGAAGTGCAAGACAGAAAATTAAAAAAGAAAAACGGCACCAGGGGTAATTTTGTCATTTGTCGCGATGGTGTCGGAATGGGCTGAAATTTGGCTAGTTGATTGGAAACGGCCCACGAAATTGGACTCGGGGCACAAATTCGGGATCCCGGGATTTTAGCCGAATTCCTTCGTTTAAGCCACCGAATAATTAATTTCCTTATAAATTATATCAGGTTGGAGAAGTGTTGGACGGAAAATTAACAAAGCAAAACTGCACTAGGGGCAATTTTGTCATTTGTCGCGAAGATGTCGGATTGGGCTGAAATTTGGCAGGTTGATTGGAAACGGCTCTCGAAATTGGACTTGGGGTACGGACAAGGGATCACAGGATTTTATCCAAATTCCTTCGTTTGGGCCTTCGAATAATTAATTTCCTTATTAATTATGTGAGGTTGTAGAATTGCTGGACAGAAAATTAACAAAGAAAAACTGCCACAGGGGTAATTTTGTCATTTGTCGTGACGGTATCGGAATGAGCCGAAATTTGGCAGGTTGATTTGAAACGGCCCGCGAAATTGGAATCGGCGCACAGACCCGGGATCACGGGATATTAGCCAAATTCCTTTGTTTGGGCCTCCGATTAATTAATTTTCGTATTAATTATGTCAGGTTGAAGAAGTGTTTGTGACAGAAAATAAACAAAGCAAAACCGCACCAGGGACAATGTTGTTATTTGTCGCGACGGTGTCGGAATCGGCCGAAATTTGGCAGATTGATTGGAAACGGCCCGAGATATTGGACTCGGGGTACATACCCGGGATCACCGGATTTTAGCCAAATTCCTTCGTTTGGGCCTCCGAATAATTAATTTCTGTATTAATTATGTCAGGTTAAAGAAGTGCAGAACAAAAAATTAAAAAAGAAAAATAGCACCCGGGGTAATTTTGTCATTTGTCGCGATGGTGTCGGAATGGGCTGAAATTTGGCTGGTTGATTGGAAACGGCCCACGAAATTGGACTCGGGGCACAGATTCGGGATAACGGGATTTTAGCCAAATTCCTTTGTTTAAGCCATCGAATAATTAATTTCCTTATAAATTATATCAGGTTGGAGAAGTGTTGGACAGAAAATTAACAAAGCAAAACTGCACTAGAGGCAATTTTGTCATTTGTCGCGACGGTGTCGGAATGGGCTGAAATTTGGCAGGTTGATTGGAAACGGCTCTCAAAATTGGACTCGGGGTGCGGACAAGGGATCACAGGATTTTTGCCAAATTCCTTCGTTTGCGCCTTATAATAATTAATTTCCTTATTAATTATGTCAGGTTGTAGAAGTGCTGGACAGAAAATTAACAAAGAAAAACTGCACCCAGGGCAATTTTGTCATTTGTCATGACGGCCTCGAAATGGGCTGAAATTTGGCAGGTTGATAGGAAACGGCCCGCGAAATTGGACTCGGGGCACAGACTCGGGATCATGGGATTTTAGCCAAATTCCTTCGTTTGGACCTCGAAAAATTTAATTTCCTTATTAATTATGTCAGGTTGAAGGAGTGCTGGATAGAAAATTAACAAAGCAAAACTGCACCAAGGGCAATTTTGTCATTTTTCGCGACGGTGTCGAAATGGGCCGAAATTTGGCAGGTTGTTTGGAAACGGCCCGCCAAATTGGACTCGGAACACAGACCCTGGATCACAGGATTTTAGCCAAACTCCTTTATCTAGGCCTCCGAATAATTAATTTTCATATTAATTATGTTAGGTTGAAGAAGTGCCGGACAGAAAATCAACGAAGAGATACCTAACCGGTGGCAATTTTGTCATTTGTCGAGATGGTGTCGGAATTGGCTGAAATTTGGCAAGTAGATTTGAAAACGGTTCGCGAAATTGGACTCGTGGCACAGACTTGGGATCACGGGATTTTAGCCAAATTCCTTCGTTTCGGCCTCCGAATAATTAATTTCCTTATTAATTATGCCGGGATGAAGAAGTGCTGGAAAGAAAATTAATAAAGAAAAATCGCACCAGGGGCAATTTTGTCATTTGTCGCGATGGTGTCGGAATGGGCCGAAATTTGGCAGGTTGATTGGAAACTGCCACCCGAAATTGGACTCGAGGCACAGACCCTGGATTACGGGATTTTTGCCAAACTCATTCGTTTGGGCCTCCGAGTAATTAATTTGTGTATTAATTATGTCAGGTCGAAGAAGTGCTGGACAGAAAATTAACAAAGAAAAATCGCACTAGGGGTAATTTTGTCATTTGTCACGACGGTGTCGGAATGGACCGAAATTTGGCAGGTTGATTGGAAATGGCCCGCGAAATTGGACTCAGGGTACAGACCCGAGATCACGGGATTTTAGCCAAATTCCTTCGTTTGGTCCCTCGAATAATTAATTTCCTTATTAATTATGTCAGGTTGAGAAGCGTTGGGCAGAAAACTAACAAAGCAAAACCGCACTATGGACAATTTTATCATTTGTCGCGACAGTGTCGGAATGGGCTGAAATTTGGTAGGTTGATTGGAAACGGCTCGCGAAATTGGACTCGGGGTACAGACTCGGGATCACGGGATTTAAGCTTAATTCCTTCGTTTGGGCTTCCGAATAATTAATTTCCTTATTAATTATGTCAGGTTGTAGAAGTGCTAGATAGAAAATTAACAAAGCAAAATCGCACCAGGGGCAATTTTGTCATTTTTTGCGACGGTGCCGGAATGGGCCGAAATTTGGTTGGTTGATTGATTGCAAACGGCCCGCGAAATTTGACTCGGAGCACGAACCCAGGATCACGGGATTTTAGCCAAACTCCTTCATTTGTGCCTTCGAATAATTAATTTCCGTACTAATTATGTCAGGTTAAAGAAGTGCTGGACAGAAATTCACAAAGACAAAACCGCACCCAGGGCTGTTTTGTCATTTGTCGCGATGGTGTCAGAATGGGTTGAAATTTGGCAAGTTGATTGGAAACGGCCCGCAAAATTGGACTCGGGGCAAAGACCCGGTATTAGGGGATTTTAGCAAAATTTCTTCGTTTTGGCCCCCGAATAATTAATTTCCTTATTAATTATGTCAGGTTCGAGAAGTGTTGGACAGAAAATTAACAAAGCAAAACCACACTAGGGGCAATTTTGTCATTTGTGGCGACAGTGTCGGAATCGGCTTAAATTTGGAAGTTGATTGGAAACAGTTCACTAAATTGGACTCAGGGAACATACTCGGGATCAGGGCATTTTAGTCAAATTCCTTCTTTTGGGCCTCCGAATAATTAATTTCCTTATTAATTATGTCATGTTGTAGGAGTGCTAGATAGAAAATTAACAAAGTAAAACCGCACCATGGCAATTTTGTCATTTTTCGCGACGGTGTTGGAATGGGCCGAAACTTGGCAGGTTGATTGGAAACGGCTCGCGAAATTTAACTCGGAGCATGGACCCGGGATCACAGGATTTTAGCCAAACTCCTTCGTTTGTGCCTCTGAATAATTAATTTCCGTACTAATTATGTCAGGTTGAAGAAATACTGGCAAAAAAATTAACAAAGAAAAATCGCACCAGGGGCAATTTTGTCATTTGTCGTGACGGTGTCCGAATGGGCCGAAATTTGACAAGTTGATTCGAAACGGCCCGTGAAATTGGACTAAGGGCACAGACTTGGGATCACGCGATTTTAGCCAAATTCCTTCGTTTCGGCCTCCGAATAATTAATTTTCTTAATAATTATGCTAGGTAGAAGAAGTGTTGTACAGAAAATTAACAAAGCAAAATCGCACCAGGGACAATTTTGTCGTTTTTCACGACAGTTTCGAAATGGGCTGAAATTTGGCAGGGTGATTGGAAACGGCCCGCAAAATTGGACTCGAAGCACAGACCCAGGATCACGAGATTTTAGCCAAACTCCTTCGTTTGGGCCTCTGAATGATTAATTTTCGTATTAATTATGTTAGGTTGAAGAAGTGCTTGATAGAAAATTAACAAAGAAGAATCGCACCAGGGGTAATTTTGTCATTTGCCGCGATGGTGTCGGAATCAGCTGAAATTTGGCAGCTCGATTGGAAACAGCCCGAGAATTTGGACTCGGGGCACAAACTCGGGATCACGAGATTTTAGCCAAACTCCTTCGTTTGGGCCTCTGAATAACTAATTTCCGAATTAATTATGTCAGGTTGAAGAAGTGCTAGACAGAAAATTAACAAAGAAAATCGCACTGGGGGCAATTTTGTCATTTGTCGTGACGGTGTTGGAATGGCCGAAATTTGGCAGGTTGATTGGAAACGGCCTGCGATATTGGACTCGGGGCACAGACCAGGGGTCACGGGATTTTAGCCAAATTCCTTCGTTTGGGCCTCCGAATAATTAATTTCCTTATCAATTTTGTCAAGTTGAAGAAGTGCTGGACAGAAAATTAAAAATGCAAAACTGCACCATGTGCAATTTTGTCATTTTTCGTGACGGTGTCGGAATGGGCTGAAATTTGGCAGGTTGATTGGAAACGTCTCTCGAAATTGGACTCGGGGTACGGACAAGGGATCACAGGATTTTAGCCAAATTCCTTCGTTTGGGCCTTCGAATAATTAATTTCCTTATTAATTATGTCAGGTTGTAGAAGTGCTGGGCAGAAAATTAACAAAGAAAAACTGCCCCAGGGGTAATTTTGTCATTTGTCGTGACGGTATCGGAATGAGCCGAAATTTGGCGGGTTGATTTGAAACGGCCCGCGAAATTGGAATTGGTGCACAGAACTGGGATCACGGGATTTTAGCCAAATTCCTACGTTTGGGCAGCCTAATAATTAATTTCCTTATTAATTCAGTCAGGTTGAAGAAGTGTTGGATAGAAAATTAACAATGCAAAACCGCACCAGGGGCATTTTTGTCATTTTTCGTGATGGTGTCGGAATGGGTCGAAATTTGGTAGGTTGATTAGAAACGGCCCGCGAAATTTGACTCGAGGCACAGACCTGGGATCACGGGATTTTAGCCAAATTCCTTCCTTTGGGCCTCCGAATAATTAATTTTCATATTAATTATGTCAGGCTGAAGAAGTGTTTGACAGAAAATAAACAAAGCAAAACCGCACCAGGGATAATTTTGTTATTTGTCGCGACGGTGTCGGAATTGGTCGAAATTTGGCAGATTGATTGGGAACGGCCCGAGATATTGGACTCGGGGCACAGACCCGGGATCAGGGATTTTAGCCAAATTCCTTCGTTTGGGCCTCCAAATAATTAATTTCCGTATTAATTATGTCAGGTTGAAGAAGTACAGGACAGAAAATTAAAAAAGAAAAATCGCACCTAGGGCAGTTTTGTCATTTGTCGCGACGGTGTCAGAATGGGCTGAAATTTGGCAGGTTGATTGGAAACGGCATGCGAAATTGGACTCCGAGCAAAGACCCGGTATCAGGGGATTTTAGCCAAATTCCTTCCTTTTGGCCCCCGAATAATTAATTTCCTTATTAATTATGTCAGGTTGGAGAAGTATTGGACAAAAAATTAATAAAGTAAAACCGCACTAGGGGCAATTTTGTCATTTGTGGTGACAGTGTCGGAATCGGCTTAAATTTGGAACTTGATTGGAAACGGTTCGCGAAATTGGACTCAAGGAACATACTCGGGATCAGGGGATTTTAGTCAAATTCCTTCGTTTGGGCCTCCGAATAATTAATTTTCTTATTAATTATGTCAGGTTGTAGAAGTGCTAGATAGAAAATTAACAAAGTAAAACCGCACCAGGGGCAATTTTGTCATTTTTCGTAACGGTGTTGGAATGGGCCGAAATTTGGCAGGTCGATTGGAAACGGCTCGCGAAATTTAACTCGGAGCACGGACCCGGGATCACGGGATTTTAGCCAAACTCCTTCGTTTGTGCCTCTGAATAATTAATTTTCGTACTAATTATGTCAGGTTGAAGAAATACTGGCAAAAAAATTAACAAAGAAAAATCGCACCAGGGGCAATTTTGTCATTTGTCGTGACGGTGTCCGAATGGGCCGAAATTTGACAAGTTGATTCAAAACGGCCCATGAAATTGGACTAAGGACACAGACTTGGGATCACGCGATTTTAGCTAAATTCCTTCGTTTCGACCTCCGAATAATTAATTTTCTTAGTAATTATGTTAGGTTGAAGAAGTGTTGTACAGAAAATTAACAAAGCAAAATCGCACCAGGGACAATTTTGTCGTTTTTCACAACGGTTTCGAAATGCGCTGAAATTTGGCAGGATGATTGGAAACGGCCCGCAAAATTGGACTCGAAGCACAGACCCAGGATCACGAGATTTTAGCTCAACGCCTTCGTTTGGGCCTCTGAATAATTAATTTTCGTATTAATTATGTCAGGTTGAAGAAGTGCTTGCCAGAAAATTAACAAAGAAGAACCGCAACAGGGGCAATTTTGTCATTTGCCGCGACGGTGTCGGAATCAGCCGAAATTTGGCAGCTCGATTGGAAACAGCCCGAGATTTTGGACTCGGGGCACAAACTCGGGATCACGGGATTTTAGCCAAACTCCTTCGTTTGGGCCTCTGAATAACTAATTTCCAAATTAATTATGTCAGGTTGAAGAAGTGCTGGATAGAAAATTAACAAAGAAAATCGCACTGGGGGCAATTTTGTCATTTGTCGTGACGGTGTTGGAATGGGCCGAAATTTGGCAGGTTGATTGGAAACGGCCTGCGATATTGGACTCGGGGCACAGACCAGGGGTCACGGGATTTTAGCCAAATTCCTTCGTTTGGGCCTCCGAATAATTAATTTCCTTATCAATTTTGTCAAGTTGAAGAAGTGCTGGACAGAAAATTAACCATGCAAAACCGCACCATGTGCAATTTTGTCATTTTTCGTGATGGTATCGGAATGGGCCGAAATTTGTCATTTTGATTGGAAATGGCCCGCGAAATTGGACTCTGGGGACGGACTAGGGATCACGGGATTTTAGCTAAAGTCCTTCGTTTGGGCCTCCAAATAATTAATTTCCTTATTAATTATGTCAGGTTGTAGAAGTGCTGGACAGAAAATTAACAAACAAAAACTGCCCAGGGGTAATTTTGTCATTTGGTGCGACGGTATCGGAATGAGCCTAAATTTGGCAAGTTGATTTGAAACGGCCCGCAAAATTGGAATCGGCACACAGACCTAGGATCACGGGATTTTAGCCAAATTCCTTCGTTTGGGCCTCCGAATAATTAATTTCCTTATTAATTCAGTCATGTTGAAGAAGTGTTGGACAAAAAATTAACAAAGCAAAACCACACCATGGGCATTTTTGTCATTTTTCGCGATGGTGTCGGAATGGGTCGAAATTTGGCAGGTTGATTGGAAACGGCCCACGAAATTTGGCTCGAGGCACAGACCCGGGATCACGGGATTTTAGCCAAATTCCTTCCTTTGGGCCTCTGAATAATTAATTTTCGTATTAATTATGTCAGGTTGAAGAAGTGTTTGACATAAAATAAACAAAGCAAAACTGCACCAGGGACAATTTTGTTATTTGTCGCGACGGTGTTGGAATCGGTCAAAATTTGGCAGATTGATTGGGAACGGCCCGAGATATTGGACTCGGGGCACAGACCCGGGATCAGGGATTTTAGCCAAATTCCTTCGTTTGGGCCTCCAAATAATTAATTTCCGTATTAATTATGTCAGGTTGAAGAAGTGCAGGACAGAAAATTAAAAAAGAAAAATCGCACCCAGGGCAGTTTTGTCATTTGTCGCGACGGTGTCAGAATGGGCTGAAATTTGGCAGGTTGATTGGAAACGGCTTGTGAAATTGGACTCCGGGCAAAGACCCGGTATCAGGGGATTTTAGCCAAATTCCTTCGTTTTGGCCCCCGAATAATTAATTTCCTTATTAATTATGTCAGGTTGGAGAAGTATTGGACAGAAAATTAATAAAGCAAAACCGCACTAGGGGCAATTTTGTCATTTGTGGCGATAGCGTCGGAATCGGCTTAAATTTGGAAGTTGATTGGAAACGGTTCGCGAAATTGGACTCAGGGAACATACTCGGGATCAGGGGATTTTAGTCAAATTCCTTCGTTTGGGCCTCCGAATAATTAATTTTCTTATTAATTATGTCAGGTTGTAGAAGTACTAGATAAAAAATTAACAAAGCAAAACCGCACCAGGGGCAATTTTGTCATTTTTCGCGACGGTGTTGAAATGGGCCGAAATTTGGTAGGTTGATTGGAAACGGCTCGTGAAATTTGACTCGGAGCACGGACCCGGGATCACGGGATTTTAGCCAAACTCCTTCGTTTGTGCCTCTAAATAATTAATTTTCGTATTAATTATGTCAGGTTGAAGAAGTGCTTGCCAGAAAATTAACAAAGAAAAACCGTACCAGGGGCAATTTTGTCATTTGCCACGACGGTGTCGGAATCAGCCGAAATTTGGCAGGTTGATTGGAAACGGCCTGAGAAATTGGACTCGTGGCACAGACTCGGGATCATGGGATTTTAGCCAAACTCCTTCGTTTGGGCCTCCGAATAATTAATTTTCGAATTAATTATGTCAGGTTGAAGAAGTGCTGGATAGAAAATTAACAAAGAAAATCGCACTGGGGGCAATTTTGTCATTTGTCGTGACGGTTTCGGAATGGGCCGAAATTTGGCAGGTTGATTGGAAATGGCTTGCGATATTGGACTCGGGGCACAAACCAGGGGTCACGGGATTTTAGCAAAATTCCTTCGTTTGGGCCTCCGAATAATTAATTTCCTTATCAATTTTGTCAGGTTGAAGAAGTGCTGGACAGAAAATTAACAAAGAAAACCGCACTGGGGGCAATTTTATCATTTGTCGTGACGGTTTTGGAATGGGCCGAAATTTGGCAGGTTGATTGGAAATGGCCTGCTACTCGGGGCACAGACCAGGGGTCACGGGATTTTAGCCAAATTCCTTCGTTTGGGCCTTCGAATAATTAATTTCCTTATCAATTTTGTCAGGTTGAAGAAGTGCTGGACAGAAAATTAACAAAGCAAAACCGTACCAAGTGCAATTTTGTCATTTTTTGTGACGGTGTTGGAATGGGCCGAAATTTGTCAGGTTGATTGGAAATGGCCCGCGAAATTGGACTCGGAGCACGGACCCGGGATCACGGGATTTTTGCCAAACTCTTTCGTTTGGGCCTCCGAATAATTAATTTTCGAATTAATTATGTCAAGTTGAAGAAGCGCTGGACAGAAAATTAATAAAGAAAACCACACTGGGGGCAATTTTGTCATTTGTCGTGACGTTGTCGAAATGGGCCGAAATTTGGCAGGTTGATTGGAAACGGACTACGATATTGGACTCGAGGCACAGACCCGGGATCACCAGATTTTAGCCAAATTCCTTTGTTTGGGACTCCGAATAGTTTATTTCCTTATTAATTATGTCAGGTTGAAGAAGTGTTGGACAGAAAATTAATAAAGCAAAACCGTACCAGGGCCAGTTTTGTCAATTTTCGCGATGTGGTTGGAATGGGCCGAAATTTGGTAGCTTGATTGGAAAGGGCCCGAGAAATTGGACTTCGAGGACAGACCCAGGATCACGGGATTTTGGCTAAACTCCTTCGTTTGGGCCTCCGAATAATTAATTTCCGTACTAATTATGTCATGTTGAAGAAGAACTGGATAGAAAATTAACAAAGAAAAACCGCACCAGAGGCAATTTTGTCATTTGTCGTGACGGTATCGGAATGGGCCAAAATTTGGCAGGTTGATTGGAAATGGCCCGCGAAATTGGACTCGCGGCACAGACCCGGTATCACGAGATTTTAGCCAAATTCCTTCGTTTGGGCCTCCGAATAATTAATTTCCGTATTAATTATGTTAGGTCGAAGAAGTGCTGGACAGAAAATTAAAAAATAAAAACTGCACCCAGGAAAATTTTGTCATTTGCCGCGATGGCGTCGGAATGGGCAGAAATTTGGCAGGTTGATTGGAAACGGCCTACAAAATTGGGCTCAGAGCACAGACCCGACATCACGGGATTTCAGCCAAACTCCTTCTTTTGGGCCTTAAAATAATTAATTTCCGTGTTAATTATGTCATGTTGAAGAAGTGCTGGACAGAAAATTCACTAAGAAAAATCACACAATGGGCAATTTTGTCATTTGTCGTGACGATGTCGGAATGCGCCGAAATTTGGAAGGTTGATTGGAAACGGCCCGCGAAATTGGACTCAAGGCACAGACCCGGGATCACGAGATTTTAGCCAAACTCCTTCGTTTAGGCCTCGGAATAATTAATTTCCTTATTAATTATGTCAGGTTGAAAATGTGGTGGACAGAAAATTAACAAAGCAAAACCGTACCCAGGGCAATTTTGTTATTTTTCGCGACGGTGTCGGAATGGGCTGAGATTTGGCAGGTTGATTGGAAACGGCCCGAGAAATTGGACTTAGGGCACAGACCCGGGATCACGAGATTTTAGCTAAAATCCTTCATTTAGGCCTCTGAATTATTAATTTCCGTACTAATTATGTCATGTTGAAGAAGTTCTGGATAGAAAATTAACAAAGAAAAACCGCAACAGGGGTAATTTTGTCATTTGTTGCGACGATATTGGAATGGGCTGAAATTTGGCAGGTTGATTGGAAACAGCCCACGAAATTGAACTTGGGGCATAGACCCAAGGTCACGAGATTTTAGCCAAATTCCTTCGTTTGGGCTTCGGAATAATTGATTTCCTTATTAGTTATGTTAGGTTTAAAAAGTGCTGGACAAAAAATTAACAAACCTAAACCTCACACGGGGCAATTTTGTCAGTTTTCGCGACGGTGTTGGAATGGGCCGAAATTTGGTAGATTGATTGGAAACGGCCCGAGAAATTGGACTCGGGGCACACACCCGGAATGACGGGATTTTGGCCAAACTCCTTCGTTTAGGCCTCTGAATTATTAATTTTCGTACTAAGTATGTCTTGTTGAAGAAGCACTAGACAGAAAATTAACAAAGAAAAACCGCACCAGGGGTAGTTTTGTCATTTGTCGCAACGGTATCGAAATTGGCCGAAATTTGGCAGGTTGATTGGAAACGACCCCCGAAATTGGACTCGAGGCACGGGCTCGGGATAATGGGATTTTAACCTAATTCCTTCATTTGGGCCTCTGAATAATTAATTTCCTTATCAATTATGTCAGGTTGAAGAAGTGCTGGACAGAAAATTAACAAAACAAAACCGCACCCGGAGCAATTTTGCCATTTTTCGCGACACTGTCGAAATGGGCCAAAATTTGGCAGGGTGATTGGAAACAGCCCGAGAAAATTGGACTCGGGGCACGGACCCGGGATCACGAGATTTTAGCCAAACTCCTTCGTTTAGGCCTCCGAATAATTAATTTCCGTACTAATTATGTCTGGTTGAAGAAGCGCTGACAGAAAATTAACAAAGAAAAATCGCACCAGGTGCAATTTTGTCATTTGTCGTGATGGTATCAGAATGGGCCGAAATACGGCAGGTTGATTGGAAATGGCCCGCAAAATTGTACTCGGGGCACAAACCCAGGATCATAAGATTTTAGCCAAATTCCTTCGTTTGTGCCTCCGAATAATTAATTTCCTTATTAATTATGTCAGGTTGAAGAAGTGTTGGACAGAAAATTAACAAAGTAAAATCGTACCAGGGGCAATTTTATCATTTTTCACGATGGTGTCAGAATGGGCTGAAATTTGGCAGGTTGATTGGAAACGGCCCGCGAAATTGGACTCGAGGCACAAACACTAGATCACGGGATATTGCCAAATTCCTTCGTTTGGGCCTCCGAATAATTAATTTCTGCATTAATTATTTTAGGTTGAAGAAGTGCTGGACAGAAAATTAACAAAGCGAAATCGCACCAGGGGCAATTTTGTCATTTTTAGCGACGGTGTCGAAATGGGCCGAAAATTGGCCGATTTGTTGGAAATAGCCCGCGAAATCGAACTCGGGGCATAGACCTAGGATCACTAGATTTTAGCCAAATTCCTTCGTTTGGGCCTTGGAATAATTAATTTCCTTATTAATTATGTCAGGTTAAAAAAGTGTTGGACAGAAAATTAACAAAGCAAAACCGCACCTGGGGCAATTTTGTCATTTTTTGCGACGGTGTCGGAATGGGCTGAAATTTGGCAGCTTGATAGGAAACGGCCCGAGAAATTGGACTTGGGGCACAGACCCGGGATCACGGGATTTTAGCAGAACTCCTTCATTTAGGCCTCCGAATTATTAGTTTCCGTACTAATTATGTCATGTTGAAGAATAGCTGGACAGAAAATTAACAAAGAAAAACCGCACCAGGGGCAGTTTTGCCATTTGTCGCAATGGTGTCGGAATGGGTCAAAATTTGGTAGGTCGATTGGAAATAGCCCGCGAAATTTGACTTGGGGTACAGTCCCGAGATCACGGGATTTTAGCCAAATTCCTCAGTTTGGGCCTCCGAATCATTAATTTCCTTATTAATTATGTCAGGTTGAAGAATTGTTGGATAGAACGTAAACAAAGTAAACCCGCACCAGGGGCAATTTTGTAATTTTTTGCGATGGTGTAGGAATAGGTCAAAATTTGGCAGGTTGACTGGAAACGGCCTACGAAATTGGAATCGGAGCACAGACCCGACATCACGGGATTTTAGCCAAACTCCTTCATTTGGGCCTCCGAATAATTAATTTCCGAATTAATTATGTCAGGTTGAAGATATACTGGACAGAATATTAACAAAGAAAAACAGCACCAGGGGCAATTTTGTCATTTGTCGCGATGGTATCGAAATGGGCCGAAATTTAGCAGGTTGATTGGAAATGGCCCGCAAAATTGGACTCGGGGCACAAACCCGGGATCACGGGATTATAGTCAAACTCCCTCGTTTGGGCCTTCGAATAATTAATTTCCGAATTAATTATGTCAGGTTGAAGAAGCGTTGGATAGAAAATTAACAAAGAAAAATCACACCAAGGGTAATTTTGTCATTTGTCATGACGATATCGAAATGGGCCGAAATTTGGCAGGTAGATTGGAAACGGCCCGCGAAATTGGACTGGGGCAAAGACCCAGGATCACGGGATTTTAGCCAAATTCCTTTGTTTGGGTCTCCGAATAATTAATTTCCTTATTAATAATGTCAGGTTGAAGAAGTGTTGGACAGAAAATTAATAAAACAAAACCGCACCAGGGGCAGTTTTGTCAATTTTTGCGACGGTGTCCGAATGGGTCGAAATTTGGCAGCTTGATTGGAAATGGCCCGAGAAATTGGACTAGGGGTACAGACCCTAGATCAAAAGATTTTAGCCAAACTCCTTCGTTTAGGCCTCTGGATAATTAATTTCCGTTCTAATTATGTCATTTTGAAGAAGCCCTGGATAGGAAATTAACAAAGAAAAACCACACCAGGGGTAATTTTGTCATTTGTCGCAACGGTATCCGAATGGGCCGAAATTCGGCAAGTTGATTGGAAGTGGCCCACGAAATTGGACTCGGGGCACAGACCCGGTACAACGGGATTTTAGCTAAATTCCTTAGTTTGGGCCTCCGAATAACTAATTTTCATATTAATTATGTTAGGTTGAAGACATGCTGGACAAAAAATTAAAAAAGAAAAACAGCACCAGGGGCAATTTTGTCATTTGTCGTGATGGCGTCGGAATGGGCTGAAATTTGGCAGGCTGATTGGAAACGGCCTACGAAATTGGGCTCGGAGCATAGACCCGACAACACGGGATTTTAGCCAAACTCCTTCGTTTGGGCCTACGAGTAATTAATTTCCGTGTGAATTATGTCATGTTGAAGCACTGCTGGACTAAAAACTAACAAAGAAATACCGCACTAAGGGTAATTTTGTCATTTTTCGCGACGGTGACGGAATGGGCTGAAATTTGGCAAGTTCATTGGAAACGGCCTACGAAATTGGACTTGGGGCACAGACCCTAGATCACGGGATATTAGCCAAATTCCTTCGTTTGTGCCTCCGAATAATTAATTTTTGTATTAATTATGTTAGGTTGAAGAAGCGCTGGACAGAAAATTAACAACGCAAAATTGCACCAGGGGTAATTTTGTCCTTTTTAGCAACGGCGTCGAAATGGGCCGACATTTGGCAGGTTGAATGGAAATGGCCCGCGAAATTGGACTCGGGGCACAGACCCGGGACCACGGGATTTTAGCCAAATTCCTTCGTTTGGGCCTCCGAATAATTAATTTCCTCATTAATTATGTCAGGTTGAAGAAGTGTTGGATAGAAAATAAACAAAGATAGACCACCACACTAGGGGCAATTATGTCATTGGTCGCGACAGTGTCGGAATGGGCCGAAAATTGACAGGTTGATTGGAAACGACCAGCAAAATTTGACTCGGGGCACAGACCCAGGATCACGGGATTTTAGCCAAATTCTTTCGTTTTGGCCTCCGAATAATTAATTTCCTTATTAATTATGTCAGGTTGAAGAAGTGTTGGATAGAAAATTAACAAAGCAAAATCGCACCAGGGACAATTTTATCATTTTTCGTGACGGTTCGGAATGGGCTGAAATTTGGTAGGTTGATTGGAAACGGCCCGCGAAATTGGACTCGGGGCATAGACCCTAGATCACGAGATTTTAGCCAAATTCCATCGTCTGGGCCTGTGAATAATTAATTTTCGTATTAATTATGTCAAGCTGAAGAAGTGCTGGACTGAAAATTAAAAAAGAAAAACAGGACCAGGGGCAATTTTGTCATTGGTCACGATGGTGTCGAAATGGGCCGAAATTTGGCAAGTTGATTGGAAACGGCCCGCGAAATTGCACTCGAGACACGGACCTGGGATCACGGGATTTTAGCCAAATCCCTTTGTTTGGGCCTTCGAATATATAATTTCCACATCAATTATGTCAAGTTGAAGAAGTACTGGACAGAAAATTAACAAAGCAAAACTGCACCAGGGGCAACTTTTTCATTTTTCGCGACGATATCGGAATGGGCCGAAATTTTGCCGGTTGATTGGAAATGGCCCGCGAAATTTGACTCGGAGCACAGACCCGAGATCACGAGATTTTAGCCAAACTCCTTCGTTTGGGCCTCTGAATAATTAACTTCCGAATTAATTATGTCAGGATGAAGAAGTGATGGACAGAAAATTAACAAAACAAAATCGTACCAGGGGCTATTTTTTCATTTTTCGCGACGGTGCTGGAAGGGGCCGAAATTTGACAGGTTGATTGGAAACGGCCCGCGAAATTTGACTCGGAGCACAGACCCGGGATCACGGGATTTTTGCTAAACTCCTTCGTTTAGGCCTCCGAATAATTAATTTTCGAATTAATTATGTTAGGATGAAGAAGTGCTGGACAGAAAATTAACAAAACAAAACTGCACCAAGGACAATTTTTTCATTTGTCGCGACGGTGTCGGAATGGGCCGAAATTTTGCAGGTTGATTGGAAACATCCCGCAAAATTTGACTCGGAGCACAGACCGGGGATCTCGGGATTTTAGCCAAACTCCTTCGTTTGTGCCTCCGAATATTTAAT
>NW_019254402.1:31770-39991 GCF_002742605.1 Olea europaea var. sylvestris
GGCCGAAATTTGGCATGTTGATTGGAAACGGCCCGCGAAAATGGAATTGAAGCACAGACCCGGGATCACGGAATTTTAGCCAAACTCCTTTGTTTGGGCTTCCGAATAATTAATTTCCATATTAATTATGTCAGGTTGAAAAAGTGCTAGACAGAAAATTAACAAAGAAAAACTGCACCAGGGGCAATTTTGTCATTTGTCATGACGGTGTCGGAATGGGCCGAAATTTGGCATGTTGATTGGAAACGGCCCGCGAAAATGGAATTGAAGCACAGACCCGGGATCACGGAATTTTAGCCAAGTTCCTTTGTTTGGGCCTCCGAATAATAAATTTCCTTATTAATTATGACAGGTTGAAGAAGTGCTGGATAGAAAATTAACAAAGAAAAACCACACCAAGGGTAATTTTGTCATTTGTCATGACGATGTCGGAATGGGCTAAAATTTGGCAGGTTGATTGGAAACGGTCTGCGAAATTGGATTCAGTGCACAGACCCGAGATCACACGATTTTAGCCAAACTCCTTCGTTTAGGCTCCGAATAATTAATTTCCGTATTAATTATGTCAGGTTGAATAAGTGCTGGAGAGAACTTCAACAAAGAAAAACCACACCAGGGGCAATTTTGTCATTTGTCGCGATGGTGTCGGAATGGGCCGAAATCTGGCAGGTTGATTGGAAACGGCCCGCGAAATTGGACTCGAGGCACAGACCCGGGATCTCGGGATTTTAGCCAAATTCTTTCATTTCGGTTTACGAATATTTAATTTCCTTAATAATTATGTTAGGTTGAAAAAGTGTTGGACAGAAATTAACAAATCAAAATCGGACCAGTAGTAATTTTGTCATTTGTCGCGATGGTGTCGGAATGGGCCGAAATTTGGCTGGTTGATTGGAAACAGCCCGCGAAATTGGACTCGTGGCACAGACCCGGGATCATGGGATTTTAGACAAATTCATTTGTTTGGGCCTCCGAATAATTAATTTCCTTATTAATTATGTCTAGTTGAAGAAGTACTGGACAAAAAAATAACAAAGCAAAACCGTACCGGGGACAATTTTGTCATTTTTCGCGATGGTGTTGGAATGGGCCAAAATTTGGCAGGTTGATTGGAAATGGCCCGTGAAATTGTACTCGAAGCACAGACTCGGGATCACATGATTTTAGCCAAACTCCTTCGTTTGGGCCTCTGAATAATTAATTTCCATATTAATTATGTCAGGTTGAATAAGTGCTGGAGAGAAATTCAACAAAGAAAAATCGCACCAAGGGCAATTTTGTCATTTGGCGATGGTGTTGGAATGGGTCGAAATCTGGTAGGTTGATTGGAAACGGCCCGCGAAATTGGACTCGGGGCACAGACCCGGGATCACGGGATTTTAGCCAAATTCCTTCGTTTCGGCCAGCGAATAATTAATTTCCTTAATAATTATGTCAGGTTGAAGAAATGTTTGATAGAAAATTAACAAAACAAAACCGGACCAGTGGCAATTTTGTCATTTGTCGCGACAGTGTCGGAATGGACCGAAATTTGGCTGGTTGAATGTAAACGGCCTGTGAAATTAGACTCGCGGCACAAACCCGGGATCATGGGATTTTAGCCAAATTCATTTGTTTGGGCTTTCGAATAATTAATTTCCTTATTAATTATGTCTAGTTGAAGAAGTGCTGGATAAAAAAATAACAAAGCAAAACCGCACCTGGGGCAATTTTGTCATTTTTCGCGACGGTGTCTGAATGGGCCGAAATTTGGCACGTTGATTGGAAATGGCCCGCAAAAATTGTACTCAGAGCACAGACTCGGGATCATAGGATTTTTGCCTAACTCCTTTGTTTGGGCCTCCGAATAATTAATTTCCATATTAATTATGTCTGGTTGAATAAGTGTTGGACAGAAAATTAACAAAGAAAAACTGCACAAGGGGCAATTTTGTCATTTTTCGTGACGGTGTTGGAATGGGCCGAAATTCGGCAGGTTGATTGGAAATGGCCCACGAAATAGGACTCGGAGCACAAACCCGGGTTCACGAGATATTAGCCAAACTTCGTCGTTTCAGTCACCGAATAATTAATTTCCGTATTAATTACGTCAGGTTGAAGAAGTGCTGGACAGAAAATTAACAAAGAAAAACCACACCAGGGGCAATTTTGTCATTTTTCGTGACGGTGGTGGAATGGGCCGAAATTCGGCAGGTTGATTGGAAACGGTATTAATTATGTCGGGTTGAAGAAGTGCTAGACAGAAAATTAACAAAGAAAAACCACACCAGGGGCAATTTTGTCATTTTTCGTGACGGTGGTGGAATGGGCCGAAATTCGGCAGGTTGATTGGAAACGGTATTAATTATGTCGGGTTGAAGAAGTGCTAGACAGAAAATTAACAAAGAAAAACCACACCAGGGGCAATTTTGTCATTTTTCGTGACGGTGGTGGAATGGGCCGAAATTCGGCAGGTTGATTGGAAACGGTATTAATTATGTCGGGTTGAAGAAGTGCTAGACAGAAAATTAACAAAGAAAAACCACACCAGGGGCAATTTTGTCATTTGTCGTGGCGGTGTCGGAATGGGCCGAAATTTGGCAAGTTGATTGGAAACAGCCCGCGAAATTGGACTCAAAGCACAGGCCGGGGAGCACGGGATTTTAGCCTAACCCCTTCGTTTGGGCCTCTGAATAATTAATTTCCGTAGTAATTATGTCAGGTTGAAAAAGTTTTGGACAAAAAATTAACAAAGAAAACTGCACCAGGGGCAATTTTGTCGTTTCTCATGACGGTGTCGGAATGGGCCGAAATTTGGCAAGTTGATTGGAAACAGCCCGCGAAATTGGACTCGGGGCACAGACCTGGGATCATGGGATTTCACCCAAATTCTATCATTTGGGCCTCCGAATAATAAATTTCCTTATTAATTATGTCAGCTTGAAGAAGTGCTGGACAGAAAATTAACAAAGAAAAACTGCACCAAGGTCAATTTTGTCATTGGTCGCGACAGTGTCGAAATGGGCCGAAATGTGGCAGGTTGATTGGAAACGGCCGAAATTGGATTCAGTGCACAGACCCGGGACCACGCAATTCTGGCCAAACTCCTTCGTTTAGGCTCCGAATAATTAATTTCTGCATTAATTTTGTTAGGTTCAAGAAGTGCTAGAGAGAAATTCAACAAAGAAAAACTGCACCAGGGGCAATTCTGTCATTTGTCGCGATGTTGTCGGAATGGGCCGAAATCTGGCAGGTTGATTGGAAACGGCCCGCGAAATTGGACTTGGGGCACAGACCTCGGATCACGGGATTTTAGCCAAATTCCTTCGTTTCGGCTTGCGAATATTTAATTTCCTTAATAATTATGTCAGGTTGAAGAAGTGTTGAACAGAAAATTAACAAGCAAAATTGGACCAGGGGCAATTTTGTCATTTGTCGCGATGGTGTCGGAATGGACCAAATTTGGCTGGTTGATTGAAAACGGCACACGAAATTGGACTCGCAGCACAGACCCGAGATCATGGGATTTTAGCCAAATTCATTTGTTTGGGCCCCCGAATAACTAATTTCCTTATTAATTATGTCTGGTTGACGAAGTACTAGACAAAAAAATAACAAAGCAAAACCGCACCTGGGGCAATTTTGTCATTTTTCACGATGGTGTCGGAATGGGCCAAAATTTGGCAAGTTGATTGGAAATGGCCCGCGAAATTGTACTCAAAGCACAGACTCGGGATCACTGGATTTTAGCCAAACTCCTTCATTTGGGCCTCCGAATAATTAATTTCCGTATTAATTATGTCAGGTTGAATAAGTGCTGGACAGAAAATTAACAAAGAAAAACTGCACCAGGGGCAATTTTGTCATTTATCGTGACGGTGTCGGAATGGGCCAAAATTTGGAAGGTTGATTGGAAACGATCCGCGAAATAGGACTCAAAGCACAGACCCGGGATCACGGGATTTTAGCCAAACTCCTTCGTTTCGAACACCGAATAATTAATTTCCGTATTAATTATGTTAGGTTGAAGAAGTGTTGGAAAGAAAATTATGAAAGAAAAACTGTACCAGGGGCAATTTTTTCATTTGTCGTGACAGCATCGGAATGGGCCGAAATTTTGAAGGTTGATTGGAAACGGCCCGCGAAATTGGACTCGGGGCATAGACCCAGGATCATGTGATTTTACACAAATTCCTTCGTTTAGGGCTCCGAATAATTAATTTCCTTATTAATTATGTCGGGTTGAAGAAGTGCTGGACAGAAAATTAACAAAGAAAAACCGCACCGGGAAAATTTTGTCATTTGTCGCGACGATATCGGAATGTGTCGAAATTTGGCAGGTTGACTGGAAACAGCCCACGGAATTGGACTCAGGACACAAACCTGGGATCACGGGATTTTAGCCAAATTTCTACATTTGGGCCTCTGAATCATTAATTTCCTTATCAATTATGTGAGGTTGAACAAGTGCTGGAAAGAAAATTAACAAAGAAAAACTGCACCAAGGTCAATTTTGTCATTGGTTGCGACGGTGTCCGAATGGGGCTGAAATTTGGCAGGTTGATTGGAAACGGTCTGCGAAATTGGACTCGGAGCACAGACTCAGGATCACGGGATTTTAGCCAAACTCCTTCGTTTGGGCCTCCGAATAATTAATTTCCTTATTAATTATGTCAAGTTGAAGAAGTGTTGGATAGAAAATTAACAAAGCGAAATCGCACCAGGGGCAATTATGTCATTTGTCGCGACAGTGTCAGAATGGGCCGAAATTTGGCAGGTTGATTGGAAACGTCCCGCGAAATTTAACTCGGGGCACAGACCCAGGATCACGGGATTTTAGCCAAATTTTTTTGTTTGGGGCTCCGAATAATTAATTTCCTTATTAATTATGTCAGGTTGAAGAAGTGTCGGACGGAAAATTAACAAAGCAAAACCGCACCAGGGGCGATTTTGTCATTTTTCGTGACAGTGTCGGAATGGGCCGAAATTTTGCAGGTTGATTGGAAACGGCCCGCGAAATTGGACTAGAGATATGGATTTTAGCCAAATTCCATCGTTTTGGCCTTCGATTAATTAATTTTCGTATTAATTATGTCAGGCTAAAGAAGTGCTGGACTGAAAATTAAAAAAGAAAAACAGCACCAAGTGTAATTTTGTCATTTGTTACGATGGTGTCGGAATGGGCCGAAATTTGGCAAGTTGATTGGAAACGGCCCGCGAAATTGGACTCGAGGCATGGGCCCGGGATCACGGGATTTTAGCCAAACTCCTTCGTTTGGGCCTCCGAATAATTAATTTCTGAATTAATTATGTCAGGTTGAAGAAGTGCTGGACAGAAAATTTAAAAAGAAAAATCGCACTAGGGGCAATTTTGTCATTTGTCGTCACGGTGTCGGAATGTGCCAAAATTTGGCAGGTTGATTGGAAACGGGCCGCGAAATTTGACTCAGAGCAAAGACCCGGGATCACGTGATTTTAGCCAAACTCCTTCGTTTGGGCCTCCGAATATTTAATTTCCGAACTAATTATGTCAGGATGAAGAAGTGCTGGATAGAAAATTAACAAAGCAAAATAGCACCAGGGGCAATTTTTTCATTTTTCGCGACGGTGTCAAAATGGACCGAAATTTGGCAGGTTGATTGGAAACAGCCCGCGAAATTTGACTCAGAGCACAGACCCAGGATCACGATATTTTTGCCAAACTCCTTCGTTTGGGCCTCCGAATAATTAATTTCCGAATTAATTAGGTCAGGATGAAGAAGTTTTGGACAGAAAATTAACAAAGCAAAACCACACCAGGGGCAATTTTTTCATTTTTCGCGACGGTGTCGGAATGGGCCGAAATTTGGCAGGTTGATTGGAAATGGCCCGCGAAATTTAACTCAGAGCACAGACCCGGGATCACAGAATTTTAGCCAAACTCCTTTGTTTGCGCCACCGAATAATTAATTTTTGAATTAATTATGTCAGGATGAAGAAGTGCTGGACAGAAAATTAAGAAAGCAAAACCGCACCAGGGGCAATTTTTTCATTTTTCACGACGATCTCGGAATGGGCCGAAATTTCGTAGGTTGATTGGAAACGGCCCACGAAATTTGACTAGGAGCACAGACCCGGGATCACGGGATTTTAGCCAAACTCCTTCGTTTGCGCCTTCGAATAATTAATTTTCTAATTAATTATGTCAGGATGAAGAAGTGCTGGACAGAAAATTATCAAAGCAAGACCGCACCAGGGGCAATTTTTTCATTTTTCGAGACGGTGTCGGAATGGGCCGAAATTTGGCAGGTTGATTGGAAACGGTTGGCGAAATTTGACTCGGAGCACAGACCTGGGATCACGGGATTTTAGCCAAACTCCTAGATTTGGGCCTCCGAATAATTAATTTTCGAATTAACTATGTCATGTTGAAGAAGTGCTGGACAGAAAATTAAAAAAGAAAAACTGCACCATGGGCAATTTTGTCATTTGTTGAGATGGTGTCATAATGCGTCAAAATTTGGCAAGTTGATTGGAAATGGCCCGCGAAATTTAACTCGGAGCACAGACCCGGGATCACAGAATTTTTGCCAAACTCCTTCGTTTGGGCCTCCGAATAATTAATTTTCGAAATAATTATGTCAGGTTGAAGACGTGCTGGACAGAAAACTAACAAATCAAAACCGATCTAGGGGCAATTTTTACATTTTTTGTGATGGTCTCGGAATGGGCCGAAATTTCGCAGGTTGATTGGAAACAGCCCTTGAAATTTGACTCGGAGCACAGACCCGGGATCATGGGATTTTATTCAAACTCCTTCGTACGGGCATTCGAATAATTAATTTTCGAATTAATTTTGTTAGGATGAAGAAGTGTTGGATAGAAAATTAATAAAGCAAAATAGCACCAGGGGAAATTTTTACATTTTTCGCGACGGCGTTGGAATAGGCCAAAATTTTGCAGGATGATTGGAAACGGCCCGCGATATTTAACTCGGAGCACAAACCCGGGATCACCGGATTTTAGCCAAACTCCTTGATTTGGGCCTCCATATAATTAATTTTCGAATAAATTATGTCAGGTTGAAGAAGTACTTGACGGAAAATTAACAAAGAAAATCCACACCAGGGGCAATTTTTTCATTTTTCGCGACAGTGTCGGAATGGGCCGAAATTTGGACGGTTAATTGCAAACGGCCCACGAAATTTGACTAGGAGCATAGACCCGGGATCACGGGATTTTAGCCAAACTCCTTCGTTTGCGCCTCCGAATAATTAATTTTCGAATTAATTATGTCAGGATGAAGAAGTGCTGGACAGAAAATTAATAAAGCAAAACCGCACCAGGGGCAATTTTTTCATTTTTCACGACGGTCTCGGAATGGGCCGAAATTTTGTAGGTTGATTGGAAATGGCCCGCCAAATTTGACTCGGAGCACAGACCCGGGATCACTGGATTTTAGCCAAACTCCTAGATTTGGGCTTCCGAATAATTAATTTTTCGATTTAATTATGTCAGGTTGAAGAAGTGCTGGACAGAAAATTAATAAAAAAACCGCACCAGGGGCAATTTTGTCATTTGTCGCTACGGTGTCGGAATGCACCGAAATTTGGCGGGTTGATTGGAAACGGCCCGTGAAATTGGACTCGGAGTACAGACCCGGGATCACGAGATTTTAGCCAAACTCCTTCGTTTGCGCCTCCAAATAATTAATTTTCGAATTAATTATGTTAGGATGAAGAAGTGCTGGACAGAAAATTAATAAAGCAAAATCGCACCGGGGGCAATTTTTTCATTTTTCGCGACGGTGTCGGAATGGGCAGAAATTTGGAAGGTTAATTACAAACGGCCCGCGAAATCAGACTAGGAGCACAGACTCGGGATCATGGGATTTTAGCCAAACTCCTTCGTTTGGGCCTCCGAATAATTAATTTTCGTGTTAATTATGTCAGGTTGAAGAAGTGCTGGATAGAAAATTAAAAAAGCAAAACCGCACCAGGGGTAATTTTTTCATTTTTCGTGACGACGTCGGAATGGGTCGAAATTTGGCAGGTTGATTGGAAACGGCATGTGGAATTGGACTGGGAACACAGACCCTGGAGCGCGGGATTTTAGTCAAACTCCTACGTTTGGGCCTCCGAATAATTAATTTTCGAATTAATTATGTCAGGATGATGAAGTGCGGGACAGAAAATTAACAAAGCAAAACCGCTCCAGGGGCAATTTTTAAAGTTTTTGCGACGGTCTTGGAATGGGCCGAAAT
>NW_019254403.1:0-544 GCF_002742605.1 Olea europaea var. sylvestris
TTCGCGTCTGTGTCGAAATGGACTTAAATTTGGCAGGTTGATCGGAAATAAAAATCGTGCCGGGGGTAATTTCGTCATTTTACACGACTGAGTCGGAATCGGCTTAAATTTGGCAGGTTGACCGGAAATAAAAATCACGCCGGGGGCAATTTCGTCATTTTTCGCGACTGTGTCGAAACGGGCTAAAATTTGACTGGTTGATCGGAAACAAAAATCGCGCCGGGGGCAATTCCATCATTTTTCGCGACTGTGTCGGAATGGGCTTAAATTTGGCAAGTTGATCGGAAATAAAAATCTCGCCGGGCGCAATTTCGTCAATTTTCACGATTGTGTCGAAATGGGCAAAAATTTGACTGGTTAATCGAAAACAAAAACCGCGTCGTGGCAATTTCGTCTTTTTTCGCGACTGTGTCGGAATGGGCTTAAATTTGGCAGGTTGATCGGAAATAAAAATCGCGCCGGGAGCTATTTCGTCATTTTTCGCGTCTGTGTCGGAATGGGCTTAAATTTGACAGGTTCATCGGAAACAAAAACCGCGCCGTGG
>NW_019254403.1:914-1188 GCF_002742605.1 Olea europaea var. sylvestris
GGCGACTGTGTCGGAATGGGCTTAAATTTTGCAAGTTGATCGGAAATAAAAATCGCGCCGGGGGTAATTTCGTCATTTTTCGCGACTGTGTCGAAATGAGCTAAAATTTGACAGGTCGATCGGAAACAAAAAGTAGCGCCGGGGGCAATTTCGTCATTTTTCACGACTGTGTCGAAATGGGATAAAATTTGATTGGTAGATCGGAAACAAAAATCGCGCCGCGGCAATTTCGTCTTTTTTCCCGACTGTGCCGGAATGGGATAAATTTGGCAGG
>NW_019254404.1:0-1188 GCF_002742605.1 Olea europaea var. sylvestris
AACATTAATGTTTTGATGTATATCCCTCACATACTCTAGAATATGAAATTCAGACCCACTTTTTATCCGAGTTAAGGACAACCCAAACCCGATACATGTCACCTACACTGGGGGCAATATTCAACTTTCTTGGTGAACCGGGAAGTTTCTGTCTAAAGTCAAACTGTCTCGCAAACATGTGAAGATTATACGCCTCAAGAATGAAAGGTGAATTTCCTTGACGATAAGAAACAAATCCAGATCGAATACCCATCATGAATTCTGAAGTATCTGCAGACCTCGATTGGTCATCCACACGTACATCAGGATGAGACGATAAGGGTAATGGTTTCCAGCAAAAGTTATCAGTGTTTATCGCTCCACGGATAAATTCCCGACAATCAACGACATATTTCTCCCAAGATTGAAAAGCATTCAAAGTTCCGGCATATCTTCGAATTATAGGGCGAGAATAACTCTTGTCTACATGAGCATAAACACTTCGGACAAAATAAGTTGCTGTCCAAGCATAAAAAAATGTCCAGGAAATGAATGTGAAATTGAGCCAAGGTCTGGATTTGCCTGATAGTTAGATGTTCGTGTAAGTCCACTATAAATGCTCGCCAATATGGGTGGAACCAGACTATAAGTGTATCCGCCTACCATCCTAGAAGATGCTTTAAAAGTCCCGACTCTTATATTTTCGTCCCCAAATGGAAGAATGAAGCGACAAAGCCATAGGGAGAGATAGGCTGCTATCTCTAATTCTTCTTCTTCTTCCATAGACAGAGATACTGGAAAATTGCCCCAATGATGTCGATCCCTACGAGTAATGTCTCTCGGCTTGTCTGCCACCACGGGCCTCCGTATTTCCTTCGATGTTCTTTGATGGCGCCTTTTGAATGGATTTAAATTCATAGCATTCTTATAATTTTTGTGTTGTCGAGGGTTCAAGACACAACCATTCTCATGAAATAAAAAATTAATCCAGTGTTCGTGAGTAACTCTATCAGATTCATTCGCATGGGCAATCAATGCGAAAACATTAAAGAGATACAAAAAAGACTTGGGAAGATGATCCGTCAACTCTGAAAGGCTTAGGACTACTTCCTCATAATAATGACCTATGATCGAAAGTCCACTTATCTCGCGGATGTCCCAAAGAGAAATGCCAATTTCACCATTGGCAGTCACAAAAGTGTTGGTTTC
>NW_019254405.1:0-1188 GCF_002742605.1 Olea europaea var. sylvestris
TAGTCTAATTCGATTGGAATCGAGCCAATGAAAAGTTGTTTTTGATTTCATGATGACTTCGGGTTTGATCATTTTCGACAAATGGCTTGTCTAATTCGATTGGAATCGAGCCAATAAAAGTTGGTTTTTGATTTCATTACAACTTTGGGTTTGTTCGTTTTTGAAGAATTGCTAGCTTGATACGATTAGAATCAAGCCAATGAAAAGTGGTTTTTGTTTTCATGATAACATCGGGGTTGTTCGTTTTCGACAAATTGCAAGTCTAATTCGATTGGAATGGAGCCAATGAAAAGTGGTTTTTGATTTCAAGAAAACTTCGGGTTTGTTAGTTTTCGACGAATTACTAGTCCAATTCGTATTGGAATCGAGCCATTGAAAAGTGGTTTTGATTTCTAGATAACTTCGGGTTTATTCATTTTTGGCGAATTACTAGTCTAATTCGATTGGAATCGAGCCAATGAAAAGTGGTTTTTGATTTCATGAACACTTCGGGTTTGTTCATTTTTGGTGAATTGCTAATCTAATTCGATTGGAATCGAGCCAATGAAAAGTTGTTTTTGATTTCACGATAACTTCGGGTTTGTTCTTTTCTGGCGAAATTGCTAGTCTAATTCGATTGGAATCGAGCCAATGAAAAGTGGTTTTTGATTTCATGAAAACTTCGGGTTTGATCATTTTCAGCAAATTGCTTGTCCAATTTGGTTGGAATCGAGCCAATGAAAAGTGATTTTTGATTTTCTGATAAATTTGAGTTGGGTCGTTTTTGTCGAATTGCCAGTCTAATTCGATTGGAATCGAGCTAATGAAAAGTTGTTTTTGATTTCATGATAACTTTGGGTCTCTTCGTTTTTTGCGAATTGTTAGTCTAATTCGATAGGAATCGGGCCAATGAAAAGTGGTGTTTGATTTCATGATAACTTCGGGTTTGTTATTTTTTGGCGAATTGCTAGGCTAAGTCGATTGGAATCGAGCTAACGTAAAGTGGTTTTTGATTTCATGATAATTTAGGGTTTATTTGTTTTTCGACGAATTGCTTGTCTAATTCGATTGGAATCGAGCCAATGGAAAGTGGTTTTTGATTTCAGGGTGACTTCGGGTTTGTTCTTTTTTGGTGAATTGTTAGTCTAATTCGATTGGAATCAAGCCAATGGAAAGTGGTGTTTGATTTCATGATAACTTCTACAATTA
>NW_019254406.1:0-1188 GCF_002742605.1 Olea europaea var. sylvestris
CCAAATTCCTTCGTTTGGGCCTCCGAACAATTAATTTCCGTATTAATTATGTCAGGTTGAAGAAGTGCTGGACAGAAAATTAAAAAAGAAAAACCGCACCAGGGGCAGTTTTGTTGTTTGTCTCGACGGTGTCGGAATGGGCGGAAATTTGGCAGGTTGATAGGAAACGGCCAGCGAAATTGGACTCGGGGCACAAACTCAGGATCACGGGATTTTAGCCAAATTCCTTCGTTTGGGCCTCCGAATAATTAATTTTCGTATTATTTATGTCAGGTTGTAGAAGTGCTGGATAGAAAATTAATGAAGAAAGACCGCACCAGGGGCAATTTTGTCATTTGTCGCGACGGTGTCAGAATGGGCCGAAATTTGGTAGGTTGATTGGAAGCGGCCTGCGAAATTAGACTCGGGACACAGACCCGGGATCACGGGATTTTAGCCTAATTCCTTCATTTGGGACTTCGAATAATTAATTTCCTTATTAATTATGTCAGGTTGAAGAAGTGCTGGACAAAAAATTAACAAAGTAAAACCATACCAGGGGCAATTTTGTCATTTGTCGCGACGGTGTCGGAGTGGACCGAAATTTGGCAGGTTGATTGGAAACGGCCCCCGAAATTGGACTCAAAGCACGGATACAAGATCATGGGATTTTAGCCAAATTCCTTCGTTTAGGTCTCGAAATAATTAATTTCCGTATTAATTATGTCAGGTTGAAGAAGTACTGGACAGAAAATTAACAAAGAAAATCGGACCAGGGGCAATTTTGTCATTTGTCGCAACGGTGTCGGAATGGGCCGAAATTTGGCAGGTTGATTGGAAACAGCCCGAGAAATTGGACTCGGGGCAGAGACTCGGGATCACGGGATTTTAGCCAAATTCCTTCGTTTGGGCCTCCGAATAATTAATTTTCGTATTAATTATGTCAGCTTGAAGAAGTGCTGGATAGAAAATGAAAAAAGAAAAACCGCACCAGGGGCAATTTTGTCATTTGTCACGATGGTGTCGGAATGGGCCGAAATTTGGCAGGATGATTGGAAACGGCCCTCGAAGTTGGACTCGGGGCACAGACCCGTGATCACGAGATTTTAGCCAAATTCCTTCGTTGGGCCTCTGAATAATTAATTACCTCATTAATTATGTCAGGTCGACGAAGTGCTGGAAAGAAAATTAACAAAGCAAAACCTCGCC
>NW_019254407.1:0-1188 GCF_002742605.1 Olea europaea var. sylvestris
ATATATATATATATCTCCCTACTCATCATATCTATTGAAAGTAATTGAAAGAGATGCTAGTTTAGGATTACTTTATATCCATAATACTTCCTGTATGGGCTTTTTGGTGGTTCTTCTTGTGCACTCATTATTTTCCTACATATGTAATACCCTTCTATTATAGTGTCGATCTTCTTTACTAGGGTCGAGAGCTAAAAGCATTCGTTGGTACTTACTTTGGCTCGGTCTAAACCAATCTGCTTTATGACTTTGCCTTCTGGTTTGATAAGGTAGCCTCCTTTCTCCAATGATTCCCTGCGAACCTCCCCATTGACTTTGCGACTTAACCATCTTTAATACCTCATAACATTCAACTGTATTGTGATCCCTGGAAATCTTGCAAATTTTGGACTTGATTCCTAGGCAAAAGATGCTCCTCACTCATGGCCAGTACAGGGGTACAAGATATTATATGTACTCTATTTTTAGGTTTCACAAAGCACAGATATTGCTATTTTTCCAATTTTATAGAATGGGCGAAGGTTTTACCTTTGAGCTTCTCCATGCAAACCTACTCTAACTTCTTTTGGCTGCGATAGTGTTTTCTATTTGGATCTCACTCTAGATTAGGTTTACCAACTAATGAATAATAGGAAATAGGATTTCGATTGCAAACATCCCACCTAAAGGGAGTCTCTATCAGCACAGATCATTCCATAAGGCATTTCTGGCCTTTTCGCTCGATGTAGTCTCGCATGCACTCAGCATTGAACCGTGTGAAATAGCTTTTAAGAAATTCATATTCTTCGTGTTGTATGTCATTCAATAGCATGGCTGGAGATTACCCTATTTTGCTTCCAGCGAACACTCCCAAAAATGCTTACTTCAGTTGCAATCAGCTTTTAATCGATTCTAGCAATAATTTGTTATACCGTCTTTGAGCTGACTATATATTGTTAAGTGGAAACCTTGACACTTCAGCACAAAGCCTGCTTTTTCAGTTTCATCTGTGTCATATACTTGAATTAATCCTTATCCAAAAAAAATATACTTGAATTAATGAGACATAAGAACTCCTTTCATATTGTACTTTTCTATGACAGGCCGAACAAAATTGTCCAAGATTGGCACTTCTTTGAATTTCCTAGAAAATGGTATACATTCATCATCATCATCATCTATCTCATATGACCTAGTCCATTGACCTTC
>NW_019254408.1:0-1188 GCF_002742605.1 Olea europaea var. sylvestris
GAGCACTTGTATATTTAGAACGCTTGGAGAGTCGGCGGACGAGGAATCGAGCGTAACTTTTGCACACGGTGTCCGTTTTGGGCGTACAAGAACTTTTTGGAAAACGAACGACCGTTTTGGATTGAACTCACCACTTCATCGTGACGTATGAGGGATTTCGGCCATTTTTCGAAAGAATGAGCACTTGCATATTTGGAACGCTTGGATTGTCGGCGTACGAGGAATTGAGCGTAACTTTTGCACACGGTGTCCGTTTTGGGCCCAAAAGTACTTTTTGGAAATGTAGAGACCGTTTTGGATTGAACTCACCACTTCATCGTGACGTACGAGGGATTTTAGCGATTTTTCGAAAGAAAGAGCACTTGCATATTTAGAACGCTTGGAGAGTCGGCGGATGAGGAATTGAGCGTAACTTTTGCACACGGTGTCCGGTTTGTGCCCATAAGAACTTTTTGGAAATGTAGCGACTGTTTTGGATTGAACTAATGACTTCATCGTGACGATGAGGGATTTCGGCCATTTTTCGAAAGAATGAGCACTTGCATATTTAGAACGCTTGGAGAGACGGCGGATGAAGAATTAAGTGTAACTTTTGCACACGGTGTCCGTTTTCGGCCCATAAGTACTTTTTGGAAATGTAGAGACCGTTTTGGATTGAACTCACCACTTCATCGTGAAGTACGAGGGATTTTGGTGATTTTTCGAAAGAAAGAGCACTTGCATATTTAGAACGCTTGGAGAGACGGCGGATGAGGAATGGAGCGTAACTTTTGCACACGGTGTCCGTTTTGTGCCCACTAGAACTTTTTGGAAATGTAGCGACTGTTTTGGATTGAACTAATGACTTCATCGTGACGATGAGGGATTTCGGCCATTTTTCGAAAGAATGAGCACTTGCATATTTGGAACGCTTGGATTGTCAGCGTACGAGGAATTGAGCGTAACTTTTGCACACGGTGTCCGTTTTGGGCTCGTAAGAACTTTTTGGAAGTGTGGCAACCATTTTGGATTGCACTCACCACTTCGTTGTGACGTACGAGGGATTTTGGAGATTTTTTGAATGAATGAGCACTTGTATATTTAGAAGCTTGGAGAGTCGGCGGACGAGGAATCGAGCGTAACTTTTGCACACGGTGTCCGTTTTGGGCCCACAAGAACTTTTTGGAAAGCGAGCGACCGTTTTGGATT
>NW_019254409.1:0-1188 GCF_002742605.1 Olea europaea var. sylvestris
TAATATATTCTTCCAAGATCGCATAAGTCTTATGAATGAACGCTTCTTTAGCTATGCGCAAGACATGTCTCAACCATCTAATTCCTCATTCCTTTAATCTATTCTCTACCAGTGCCTTGTCTAGTTGCTACTATATTCTCTTTCCAAAGCTTGTTATATTATAGACACACATCCGTGTTTAAATCCTCGTTTCCACTACAATCATGTTATCGACTTTGTAACAACTTTATACTTTTAAGAATAGAAGATATACCTTTTCTATAAAACTTGATTTTAAACTTAAGGGGATACTCCTATTACATAGAATCACTATAGCACTTCTCCATTTCATTCATGGGTTTCTAATTCAAAAACCAATGTATTCAGCATCAAGTCCTCTTAACTTGTTAATATTGGAACCTAAATCTATTCCAAGCAGTCTTTAGGTCTATTATAACTATGTCTTTAATGAATACTTGACCCTCATTTTGCCTCGTAGGTTCCTTCATGACTGGAGGTACAAACAGGGACTTAAAGGATAGCCTTGATGCAATCATACAGTGATAAGAATATTTCTACTCCCATTTCATCTCATATTTTGGTTGTTCTACATTACACATATTTCAAAATATCAATATATCTAATAAAATTCATTTTCTTTCAAGCACCCATAGCACTTCCTTGGACACCTATCACAGGTTTTTCTAAATTAATAAAAACTATTTCTTTCTTATTTTGTGTATAACTCTCCATCAATCTCCTAAGCATTTAGTTGGCCTGTTTATTAGGCACAAATTTAAACAGGTTATTTGAGACTCCACCTCACTGGAGACTTTCATACTTGAGAATTCCATCTGCACTGATTACTTTTCTCAGCCTTACCCTCTTCATAGCCTTGTTTGGTTCTGAAACCAAGACTATTAAGTATGATTAACTTTCTTAACTATCTTGGAGTTTAACAAATTAATCCTTCTTTATATTATTTTTTTGAAATAATTCCTCCATATTCAATCATCTCATATCTCTGAAGCAAATTCTTTGATTTTCATTTTTAATACAGTTAACTTGGTTCGGATCTCTACTTCATGCTCCCTTTGCTAAGATATCAGTTACCAAGTAGATAACTTTGTCCTCATTATTGGAACCAGAATAAGAATAAAACTTCTCATATACTTTGGTGTGAGAGTCCTAAATTATCCTCTTGGCTTC
>NW_019254410.1:0-1188 GCF_002742605.1 Olea europaea var. sylvestris
ACTAGACTAGTAATTCGCCAAAAATGAACAAACCCGAAGTTACCATGAAATGAAAAACCACTTTTCATTGGCTCGATTCCCATCAAATTAGACTAGCAATTTGCCAAAGACGAACAAACCCGATGTTATCATGAAATCAAAGCCACTTTTCATTGGCTCGATTGTAATCGAATAAGACTAGATATTCGCCAAAGACGAACAAACCCGATGTTATCATGAAATCAAAGCCACTTTTCATTGGCTCGAATGTAATCGAATAAGACTAGATATTCGCCAAAAACGAACAAACCCGATGTTATCATGAAATCAAAAACCACTTTTTATTGGCTCGATTGCAATCGAATTAGACTAGTAATTTGCCAAAGACGAACAAACCCGATGTTATCATGAAATTGAAAGTCACTTTTCATTGGCTCAATTCTAATCGAATAAGACTAGCAATTCGCCAGAAATGAACAAACCTAAAGTTATCATGAAATCAAAATCACTTTTCAATGGCACTATTCCAATCGAATTAGACTAGCAATTCACTGAAAACGATCAAACCCGAAGTTATCAGGAAATCAAAAACCACCTTTCATTGGCTCGATTCCAATCGAATTAGACTAGCGATTCGCCGAAAATGATCAAACCCGAAGTTATCATGAAATCAAAAATCACTTTTCATTGGCTCGATTCCAATCGAATTAGACTAGCAATTTTTCAAAAACGATCAAACCCTAAGTTATCATGAAATCAAAAACCACTTTCTACAGGCTCGATTCCATTCGAATTAGACTAATAATTTGCCAAAGATGAACAAACCCGATGTTATCATGAAATCGAAAGCCACTTTTCATTGGCTCGATTCTAATCGAATAAGACTAGATATTCGCCAAATACTAACAAACCGAAGTTATCATGAAATCAAAACCCCTTTTCTTTGGCTCTATTCCAATCGAATTAGACTTGCAATTCGCCGAAAACGATCAAACCTGAAGTTATCAAGAAATCAAAAACCACTTTTCTTTGGCTCGATTCCAACCAAATTAGACTAGCAATTCGCTGAAAATGCTCAAACTCGAAGTTATCACGAAATCGAAAATCACTTTTCATTGGCTCGATCCCAATCGAATTAGACTTGCAATTTGCCAAAGACGAACAAACCCGATGTTATCATGAAATCAAAAACCACTTTTTATTGGCTCG
>NW_019254411.1:0-690 GCF_002742605.1 Olea europaea var. sylvestris
GACCTCTCTTGTCTCCTACTGGCTTATTCATTCCCAATAGGTTATCTAATTTCTTGTTTCCACTAATGAATGTCTGAAGATGGCATTAGATTTTTCCAATTTACTAGTCAAACTCTTAACCTTGTCTTCCAATTTCTCATTGACACACTTCAACTCACTACCGCTCTTAAGTGACTCCTGAAGCTTACCACCCAGTTTCTCTTTTTCCCTTTCAAGTTCGTCAAGCTTTTTAAGTAGGGATTTATTGACCTTCTTTATTTTAAGACTTTCTTTAAACGGTTGTTGATATGCTTCTTGTGGGTCTATGTCATCCTCATCCTCATTCTCATTAACAGAATTATCATTTGATTGCTCTTCCTCAACCTTATCACTTTCCTTATCAGACTCACTCTTAACAGTAGCCACAAATGCCATATAGTTTCCTTCATCATCACTACTGGAGGATTCCTGCCTATCACTGGTCTCAGATTCATTATCAGTAAGTGAGACAACTAAGGCCTTGCCTTTCCCTTTTCTTTGATTTTTCTTATAGCTCGGACATTCATTCCTATAGTGACCTATTCCTTGACACTCATGGCATCTAACCAAACGTGGCTTCTCACCAGACCCCTTATTGTTATCTTTCTCAATTTTATCTTTTGTGAATCTGCTAGGGGCTCCATTCTTTCTATCCTGAGGCTTTCTCCTATT
>NW_019254411.1:901-1188 GCF_002742605.1 Olea europaea var. sylvestris
ATCTAGGTCCTTACTTTCCTCAATAGCAGTGACTTTAGGCCTAAATCTCTCAGGTAGGGATGTAAGTACCTTTCTCACTATCTTGGTCTCGGGAATTCTCTCACCTAGGTTGAAACTCGAGTTAACTATGTCATTTAACTTAGCGTAAAACTCATCAAAAGTTTCATCATCTTTCATCCTCACTTCTTCAAACCTAGAAGCTAACATTTGCAGTTTTGAGTTTTTTACTATTTTAGTTCCCTCATGTGTTGTTTCGAGAATGTCCCAAACCTCTTTAGCAGTTTCGC
>NW_019254412.1:0-1188 GCF_002742605.1 Olea europaea var. sylvestris
CTAACTTAAACATAAAGACATCAATTCGATCGATTATAACCCTAAACTACACTAAACATGAAGTTTTCTGAATTTTTGGGAAATTTTAACAAAAATTGAAACAAACATAGAAGAATAGAGTTCGAAAAAATTAAATAAAATACCAAAAGAAAAAAAATGAGTATGAGAAGAATATACTTGGAGTCGAGACTCTTCAATTTCCTGTAGAGATGTCCTCAATTTGTTTTAGATTTTCACCAAAGGTCGAGAAGGCGATTTTGTGTGAGAAAGGAAACAACAGGGGCGTTAAGGAAATGGGTGGTGGAAAACAAATGGATGGCTCAAAAATAAACAACTTTATCAATCAAGAATTTTCTGAAGCAGAACTGGCATTAAAACAGCTTTATCAATCAAGAATTTTCTGAAGCAGAACTGGCATTAAAAAGCTGTAAAATGGTAATACTTGCCCACACAAGTTCAAGAGGAAATTCAAATTCTAAAAATTTAAAACAAAAATATAAAATAAATTATGTTTCAGCTCATATCAATAAATTCAACCCTTATTCAAGTTCATACTTCAAGTATCATAAATCTCAGAAGCGCAGATAACCAGCCAAAATCAAACTCTAAAAAAATACGGAATTCGAGCCTTTTAACTGGTACTGGTGTAGTTTTTGCACGAGCATCTGGGCTTCTTCAAGATTATACCTCCTTGCCGGCCCAAAAATTTACGAGCTGTCCAACAGCGAGCAATACGCATAGGAGAACTTCGAAGTCAAAGAGTTTTAGGTGAATTTATAGCACATAACGAGGATTTTGAGTGAAAAAATTTTGTGGCATTTTTGGGGGCGGGGAATAGTCTAGGGTTTCAGTACATTACAATCCCACGCAAAGTGAAAGAGATAAATGAAATAGAGGAAATTAGGTCCAGTACGGCCCATAAGGAACAAAATTGAATAATACACTTTAAGCTAGTTAAATAATACAGAACGTAATTAATGCGTCAAAAATCTCCCAAAATGTTAAGAGAGAGAACGATTGGTGTTTCTTCAACTTCTTCCCATTTTCATTATCCTAACCGACAAAAATTGAGAAAAAAGCAGTAAATAGAGCAGTGGCGTCGCCCAGCACATATCGACGAGTCTCTAAACCTTCACCGACCGGTGAGAATTTCTCACAAGTCTATGGTAGCTCCACCGTCCGTCACAA
>NW_019254413.1:0-39987 GCF_002742605.1 Olea europaea var. sylvestris
CCCCGGCACGATTTTTGTTTCCGATCAACCTGTCAAATTCGAGCCCATTCCGACAACGTCGCGAAAAATGACGAAATTGCCCCTGGCGCGGTTTTTTGTTTCCGATCAGTCTGTCAAATTTTAGCCCATTCCGACTCCGTCGCATAAAATGACGAAATTGCCCCCGGCGCAATTTTTTCTTCCAGTCAACTAGCCGAATTTCTGCCCATTCCGACACCGTCGCGAAAAATGACGAAATTGCACCCGGCGCGATTTTTGTGTCCGATCAACCTGTCAAATTTTAGCCCATTCCGACTCCTTTACGAAAAATGACAAAATTGCCCCTGGGGCGGTTTTTTTTTTCCGATAAACTTGTCGAATTTTAGCCCATTCCGACACCGTCGCATAAAATGACGGAATTGCCCCCGGCGCAATTTTTTCTTCCAGTCAACCAGCCGAATTTCAGCCAATTTCGACACCGTCGCGAAAAATGACGAAATTGCCCCCGGCGCGATTTTTGTGTCCGATCAACCTGTCAAATTTTAGCCCATTCCGACTCCGTCGCGAAAAATGACGAAATTGCCCCCGGCGCGATTTTTGTGTCCGATCAACCTGTCAAATTTTAGCCCATTCCGACTCCGTCGCGAAAAATGACAAAATTGCCCCTGGGGCGGTTTTTTTTTTCGATAAACCTGTCGAATTTTAGCCCATTCCGACACCGTCGCATAAAATGACGAAATTGCCCCCGGCACAATTTTTTCTTCCTGTCAACCAGCCGAATTTCAGCCCATTCCGACACCGTCGCGAAAAATGACGAAATTGCCCCCGGCGCGATTTTTACTTCCAGTCAACCAGCCGAATTTCAGCCCATTCCGACACCGTCGCGAAAAATGACGAAATTGCCCCCGGCGTGATTTTTGTGTCCGATCAACCTGTCAAATTTTAGCCCATTCCGACTCCGTCGCGAAAAATGACTAAATTGCCCTTGGGGCGGTTTTTGTTTCTGATCAACCTGTCAAATTTTACCCCATTCCGACACCGCCGCGAAAAATGACGATATTGCCCCTGGCACGATTTTTGTGTCCGATCTACCTGTCGAATTTTAGCCCATTCCGACACCGTCGCGAAAAATGACGAAATTACCCAAGGCACGATTTTTGTTTCCGATCAACCTGTCAAATTTTATCCCATTCCGACACCGTCGCGAAAAATGACGAAATTACCCCTTGCACGATTTTTGTTTCCGATCAACCTGTCAAATTTTAGCCCATTCCGACACCGTCGCGAAAAATGACGAAATTTCCCCTGGCGCGATTTTTGTGTCTGATCAACCTGTCGAATTTTAACCCATTCCGACACCGTCGCGAAAAATGACTAAATTACCCCTGACACGATTTTTGTTTCCGATCAACCTGTCAAATTTTAGACCATTCCGACACCGTCGCGAAAGATGACGAAATTAACCCTGGCACGATTTTTGTTTCCGATCAACCTGTCAAATTTTAGCCCATTCCGACTCCGTCGCGAAAAATGACAAAATTGCCCTTGGGGCGGTTTTTGTTTCCAATCAACCTGCTAAATTTTAGCCCATTCCGACATCGTCGCGAAAAATGTCGAAATTGCCCGTGGCGCGATTTTTGTTTCCGATAAACATGTCGAATTTTAGCCCACTACGACACCGTCGCGTAAAATGACGAAATTACCCCCGACGCGATTTTTGTTTCCGATCAACCTGTCAAATTTTTGCCCATTTCGACACCGTCGTGAAAAATGACGAAATTGCCCCCGCGCAATTTTTGTTTAGTGTCAACCTGCGAAATTTTACCCCATTCCGACACCATCGCGAAAAATGACGATATTGCCCCTGGCGCTGTTTTTGTTTCCGATCAGCCTATCAAATTTTAGTCCATTCCGACTTCGTCGCGAAAAATGACGAAATTGCCCTGGTGCTGTTTTTGTTTCCGATTAACCTGTCAAATTTTAGCCCATTCTGACACCGGCGCGAAAAATGACGAAATTACCCTCGGTGCGATTTTTGCTTCCGATCAACCAGCCAAATTTCAGGCCATTCAACACCATTGCGAAAAATGACAAAATTGCCCCTGGCGCGGTTTTTTTTTCCGATCAACCTGTCAAATTTGTGCCCACTCCGACACCGTCGCGAAAAATGACAAAATTGCCCTCGATGCGATTTTTGCTTTCGATCAACCAGCCAAATTTCAGGCCATTCAACACCGTTAAGAAAAATGACAAAATTACCCCTGGCGTGATTTTTTTTCCGATCAACCTATCCAATTTTAGCCCATTCCGACACAGTGGCGAAAAATGAGGAAATTGCCCCGGCATGATTTTTGTTTCCGATCAACCTGTCAAATTTTGGCCCATTCTGACACCATCGCGAAAAATGACTAAATTGCCCATTCCGACTCCGTCGCGAAAAATGACGAAATTGCCCCTGGCGCGGTTTTTTTCCGATCAAGCTGTCAAATTTTAGCCCATTCCGACAAAGTTGCGAAAAATGACGAAATTGCCCCGGCGCGATTTTTGTTTCCAATCAACCTGTCAAATTTTAGCCCATTCCGATTCCGTCGCGAAAAATGAGTAAATTGCCCTTGGGGCGGTTTTTGTTTCCGATCAACCTGTCGAATTTTAGCCCATTCCGATATCGTTGCAAAAAATGACGAAATTGCCCCCGGCGGGAATTTTTTTTCCAATCAACCTGTCAAATTTTAGCCCATTTCAGCACCGTCGCGAAAAATGCCGAAATTGCCCCCGGCACGATTTTTGTTTCCGATCAACCTGTTAAATTAAAGCCCATTCTGACAACGACGCGAAAAATGACGAAATTGCCCCTGGCGCGATTTTTGTTTTCGATCAACCTGTGAAATTTGAGCCCATTCCGACTCCGTCGGGAAAAATGAAGAAATTACCCATGGCACGATTTTTGTTTCTGATCAACCTGTCAAATTTTACCCCATTCCGACACCGTCGCGAAAAATGACGAAATCGCCCCTGGCGCGATTTTTGTTTCCGATCAACCAGCCAAATTTCAGCCAATTCCGACACCGTCGCAAAAAATGACGAAATTGCCCCAGGCGCGATTTTTGCTTCCAGTCAACTAGCTAAATTTTAACCCATTCCGACACCGTCGCGAAAAATGACGAAATTGTCCCTGGCGCGATTTTTGTTTCCGATCAACCTGTCAAATTTTAGCCCATTCCGACACCGTCGCGAAAAATGACGAAATTGCCCCCAGCACGATTTTTGCTTTTAGTCAACCAGCTGAATTTTATCCCATTCCGACACCGTCGCGAAAAATGACGAAATAGCCCCAGGCGCGGTTTTTATTTCCGATCAACCTGCCAAATTTTAGCCCATTCCGACACCGTCACGAAAAATGACGAAATTGCCCCCGGCGCGATTTTTGCTTCCAATCAACCAGCCAAATTTCTGCCCATTCCGACACCGTCGTGAAAAATGACGAAATTGCCACCGGCGCAGTTTTTGTTTCCAGTCAACCTGTCCAATTTTATCCCATTTTGACATCGTCGTGAAAAATGACGAAATTGCCCCCCGCGCAATTTTTGTTTCTCGTCAACCTGCAAAATTTTAGCCCATTCCGGCACCGTCGCGAAAAATGACGATATTGCCCCTGGCACGATTTTTGTTTCAGATCAACCTTTCAAATTTGAGCCCATTCCGACTCCGTAGCGAAAAATGACGAAATTACCCCTGGCGCTGTTTTTGTTTCCGATCAACCTGTCAAATTTTAGCCCCTTCCGACACCGTCGCGAAAAATGACGAAATGCCCCCGGCGCGATTTTTCTTCCAATCAACCAGCCAAATTTCAGGCCATTCCGACACCGTCGCGAAAAATGACGAAATTGCCCCTGGCGCGATTTTTGTGTCCGATCAACCTGTCGAATTTTAACCCTTTCCGACACCGTCGCGAAAAATAACTAAATTGCCCCTGGCACGATTTTTGTTTCCGATCAACCTGTCAAATTTTAGCCCATTCCGACACCGTCGCGAAAAATGAGGAAATTAACCCTGGTACGATTTTTGTTTCCGATCAACCTGTCAAATTTTAGCCCATTCCGACTCCGTCGCGAAAAATGACAAAATTGCCCCTGGGGCGATTTTTGTTTCCGATCAACCTGCTAAATTTTAGCCCATTCCGACACCGTCGCGAAAAATGACGAAATTGCCCTTGGCGCGATTTTTGTTTCCGATAAACCTGTCGAATTTTAGCCCACTCCGACACCTCGTGTAAAATGACGAAATTGCCCCCGGCGCGATTTTCGTTTTCGATCAACCTGTCAAATTTTTGCCCATTTCGACACCGTCGCGAAAAATGACGAGATTGCCCCCGGCGCAATTTTTGTTTCCTGTCAACCCGCGAAATTTTACCCCATTTCGACGCCGTCGCGAAAAATGACGATATTGCCCCTGGCGCGGTTTTCGTTTCCGATCAGTCTGTCAAATTTGAGCCCATTCCGACTTCGTCGCGAAAATTGACGAAATTGCCCCTTGCGCTGTTTTTGTTTCCGATTAACCTGTCAAATTTTAGCCCATTCCGACACCGTCGAGAAAAATGACGAAATTGCCCTCGGTGCGATTTTTGCTTCTGATCAACCAGCCTAATTTTAGGCCATTCAGCACCGTTACGAAAAATGACAAAATTGCCCCTGGCACGATTTTTTTTTCCGATCAACCTGTCAAATTTTGGCCCACTCCGACACAGTCGCGAAAAATGACGAAATTGCCCAGGCGCGATTTTTGTTTCCGACCAACCTGTCAATTTTCAGCCCATTCTGACACCACCGTGAAAAATGACTAAATTGCCCCTGGCGCGATTTTTGTTTCCGATCAACAAGCCAAATTTCAGTCCATTCCGACACCGTCGCGAAAAATGACGAAATTGCCCCCGACGCGATTTTTGCTTCCAGTCAACCAGCCGAATTTTAGCCCATTCCAACACCGTCGCGAAAAATGACGAAATTGCCACCGGCGCAGTTTTTGTTTCCAGTCAACCTGTCAAATTTTAGCACATTTTGACATCGTCGCGAAAAATGACGAAATTACACCCGCGAAATTTTTGTTTCCCGTCAACCTGCGAAATTTTAGCCCATTCCGGCACCGTCGTGAAAAATGACGAAATTGCCCCTGGCGCTATTTTTGTTTCCGATCAACCTGTCAAATTTTAACCCCTTCCGACACCGTCGCAAAAAATGACGAAATTGCCCCCGGCGCGATTTTTCTTTCAATCAACCAGCCAAATTTCAGGCCATTCCGACACCGTTGCGAAAAATGACGAAATTGCCCCTGGCGCGGTTTTTTTCAGAACAACCTGTCAAATTTTAGCCCATTCCGACACAATCTCGAAAAATGACGAAATTGCCCCGGCGCGATTTTTGTTTCCGATCAACCTGTCAAATTGTAGCCCATTCCGACTCCGTCGCGAAAAATGACGAAATTGCCCCGGCGCGATTTTTGTTTCCGATCAACCTGTCAAATTGTAGCCCATTCCGACTCCGTCGCGAAAAATGACTAAATTGCCCCTGGGGCGGATTTTGTTTCCGATCAACCTGTCGAATTTTAGCCCATTCCGAGACCGTCAGGTAAAATGACGAAACTGCCCCCGGCGCGAGTTTTGTTTTCAGTCAACCTGTCAAATTTTAACCCATTTCGACACCGTCGCGAAAAATGTCGAAATTGCCCCCGGCACGATTTTTGTTTCCAATCAACCTGTCAAATTTGAGGCCATTCCGACACCGTCACGAAAAATGACGCACTTGCCCCTAGCCTGATTTTTGTTTCCGATCAACCTGTCAAATTCTAACCCATTTCGACACCGTCGCGAAAAATGACGAAATTGCCCCTGGCACGATTTTTGTTTCCGATAAACCTGTCGAATCTTAGCCCATTCCAAAATCGTCGCGTAAAATGACGAAATTGCCCCCGGCACGATTTTTGTTTCTGATCAACCTGTAAAATTTTTGCCCATTTCGACACCGTCGCGAAAAATGACGAAATTGCCCCCCGCACAATTTTTGTTTCCTGTCAACCTGCGAAATTTTACCCCATTCCGACACCGTCGCGAAAAATGACGATATTGCCCCTGGCGCGGTTTTTGTTTCCGATCAGCCTGTCAAATTTGAGCCCATTCCGACTCCGTCGCGAAAAATGACGAAATCGCCCTCGGTGCGATTTTTGCTTCCGATCAACCAGCCAAATTTCAGGCCATTCAACACCGTTGCGAAAAATGACAAAATTGCCCCTGGCAAGGTTTTTTTTCTCCGATCAGCCTGTCAAATTTTAGCCTATTCCGACAAAGTCACGAAAAATGAAGAAATTGCCCCGGCGAGATTTTTGTTTCCGATCAACCATTCAAATTTCGGCCCATTCGAACACCTCCACGAAAAATGACGAAATTGCCCCTGGCGCGATTTTTGTTTCCGATCAACAAGCCAAATTTCAGCCCATTCCGACAACGTCGCGAAAAATGACGAAATTGCCCCCGGCGCGATTTTTGCTTCCAGTCAACCAGCCGAATTTAAGCCCATTCCGAAACCGTTGCGTAAAATGACGAAATTGCCCTCGGCGCGATTTTTGTTTCCGACCAACCTGTCAAATTTTGGCCCATTCCGAAGCCGTCGCGAAAAATGACGAAATTGCCCCTGGCGCGGTTTTTGTTTCCGACCAACCTGTCAAATTTTGCCCCATTCCGACGCCGTCGCGAAAAATGACTAAATTGCCCCTGGGGCGATTTTTGTTTCCGATAAACCTGTCAAATTTTGGCCCATTTTGACACCGTCGCGAAAAATGACGAAATTTCCCCACGCGCAGTTTTTGCTTCCCATCAACTAGCCAAATTTCAGGCCATTCCGACACCGTTGCGAAAAATGACGAAATTGCCCCTGGCGCGATTTTTTTTCCGATCAACCTGTCAAATTTTAGCCCATTTCGACACAGTCGCAAAAAATGACGAAATTGCCCCGGCGCGATTTTTGTTTCCAATCAACCTGTCAAATTTTAGCCCATTCCGACTCCGTCGCGAAAAATGACTAAATTGCCCCTGGGGCGGTTTTTGTTTCCGATCAACCTGTCGATTTTAGCCCATTCCGACACCGTCGCGAAAAATGACGAAATTGCCCCCGGGGCGATTTTTGTTTCCAATCAACCCGTCAAATTTTAGCCCATTTCAACACCGTCGCGAAAAATGTCGAAATTGCCCCCGGCACGATTTTTGTTTCCGATCAACCTGTCAAATTTTAGCCCATTTCAACACCGTCGCGAAAAATGTCGAAATTGCCCCCGGCACGATTTTTGTTTCCGATCAACCTGTCAAATTCGAGCCCATTCCGAAAACGTCGCGAAAAATGACGAAATTGCCCCCGGCGCGATTTTCGTTTTCGATCAACCTGTCAAATTTTTGCCCATTTCGACACCATCGCGAAAAATGACGAAAATGCCCCCGGCGCAATTTTTGTTTCCTGTCAACCTGCTAAATATTACCCCATTTCGACACCGTCGCGAAAAATGACTATATTGCCCCTGGCGTGATTTTTGTTTCCGATCAGCCTGTCAAATTTTAGCCCATTCCGACTTCGTCGCGAAAAATAACGAAATTGCCCCTTGCGCTGTTTTTGTTTCCGATTAACCTGTCAAATTTTAGCCCATTCCGACACCGTCGCGAAAAATGACGAAATTGCCCTCGGTGCGATTTTTGCTTCCGATCAACCAACCAAATTTCAGGCCATTGAACACCGTTGCGAAAAATAACAAAATTGCCCCTGGCACGGTTTTTTTTTCCGATCAACCTGTCAAATTTTAGCCCACTCCGACACAGTCGCGAAAAATGACGAAATTGCCCCGGCGTGATTTTTGTTTCCGATCAACCTGTCAATTTTGGGCCCATTCTGACACCACCGCGAAAAATGACTAAATTGCCCCTGGCGCGATTTTTGTTTCCGATCGACAAGCCAAATTTCAGTCCATTCCGACACCGTCGCGTAAAATGACGAAATTGCCCCCGACGCGATTTTTGATTCCAGTCAACCAGCCGAATTTTAGCCCATTCCGACACCGTCGCGAAAAATGACGAAATTGCCACCGGCACAGTTTTTGTTTCCAGTCAACCTGTCAAATTTTAGCACATTTTGACATCGTCGCGAAAAATGACGAAATTGGCCCCGGCGCGATTTTTACTTCCTGTCAACCAGCCGAATTTTAGCCCATTCCGACACCGTCGCGAAAAATGACGAAATTGCCCCTGGCGCTGATTTTGTTTCCGATCAACCTGTCAAATTTTGGCCAATTCCGACGCCGTCGCGAAAAATGACTAAATTGCCCCTGGGGCAGTTTTTGTTTCCGATAAACCTGTCAAATTTTAGCCCATTTTGACACCGTCGCGAAAAATAACAAAATTGCCCCCCGCACAATTTTTGCTTCCCATCAACTAGCCAAATTTCAGGCCATTCCGACACCGTTGCGAAAAATGACGAAATTGCCCCTGCGCGATTTTTTTTCCGATCAACCTGTCAAATTTTAGCCCATTCTGACACAGTCACGAAAAATGACGCACTTGCCCCTGGCCTGATTTTTGTTTCCGATCAACCTGTCAAATTCTAACCCATTTCGACACCGTCGCGAAAAATGACGATATTGCCCCTGGCACGATTTTTGTTTCCGATAAACCTGTCGAATCTTAGCCCATTCCAAAACCGTCGCGTAAAACGACGAAATTGCACCCGGCACGATTTTTGTTTCTGATCAACCTGTAAAATTTTTGCCCATTTCGACACCGTCGCGAAAAATGAAGAAATTGCCCCCCGCACAATTTTTGTTTCCTGTCAACCTGCGAAATTTTACCCCATTCCGACACCGTCGCGAAAAATGACGATATTGCCCCTGGCGCGGTTTTTGTTTCCCATCAGCCTGTCAAATTTGAGCCCATTCCGACTCCGTCGCGAAAAATGACGAAATGGCCCCTGGCGCTGTTTTTGTTTCCGATCAACCTGTCAAATTTTAGCCCGTTCCGACACCGTCGCGAAAAATGAGGAAATCGCCCTCGGTGCGATTTTTGCTTCCGATCAACCAGCCAAATTTCAGGCCATTCAACACCGTTGCGAAAAATGACAAAATTGCCCCTGGCAAGGTTTTTTTTCTCCGATCAGCCTGTCAAATTTTAGCCTATTCCGACACAGTCACGAAAAATGACGAAATTGCCCCGGCGAGATTTTTGTTTCCGATCAACCATTCAAATTTCGGCCCATTCGAACACCACCACGAAAAATGAAGAAATTGCCCCTGGCGCGATTTTTGTTTCCGATCAACAAGCCAAATTTCAGCCCATTCCGACAACGTCGCGAAAAATGACGAAATTGCCCCCGGCGCGATTTTTGCTTCCAGTCAACCAGCCGAATTTTAGCCAATTCCGACACCGTCGCGAAAAATGACGAAATTGCCCCTGGCGCGGTTTTTGTTTCCGATCAACCTGTCAAATTTTGGCCCATTGTGAAAACGTCGCGAAAAATGACTAAATTGCCCCTGGCGCGATTTTTGTTTCCGATCGACAAGCCAAATTTCAGTCCATTCCGACACCGTCGCGAAGAAAGACGAAATTGCCCCCGACGCGAATTTTGCTTCCAGTCAACCTGCCGAATTTTAGCCCATTCCGACATCGTCACGAAAAATGACGAAATTTCCACCGGCGCGGTTTTTTTTCCAGTCAACCTGTCAAATTTTAGCACATTTTGACATCGTCGCGAAAAATGACGAAATTGCCCCCCGAAATTTTTGTTTCCCGTCAACCTGCGAAATTTTAGCCCATTCCGGCACCGTCGCGAAAAATGACGATATTGCCCCTGGCACGATTTTTGTTTCAGATCAACCTTTCAAATTTGAGCCCATTCCGACTCCGTAGCGAAAAATGATGAAATTGCCCCTGGCGCTGTTTTTGTTTCCGATCAACCTGTCAAATTTTAGCCCCTTCCGACACAATCTCGAAAAATGACAAAATTGCCCCGGCGCGATTTTTGTTTCCGATCAACCTGTCGAATCTTAGCCCATTCCGAAACCGTTGCGTAAAATGACGAAATTGCCCTCGGCGCGATTTTTGTTTCCGATCAACCTGTCAAATTTTTGCCCATTTCGACACCGTCGCGAAAAATGACGAAATTGCCCCTGGCGCGGTTTTTGTTTCCGACCAACCTGTCAAATTTTGGCCCATTCCGACGCCGTCGCGAAAAATGACTAAATTGCCCCTGGGGCGATTTTTGTTTCCGATAAACCTGTCAAATTTTGGCCCATTTTGACACCGTCGCGAAAAATGACGAAATTTCCCCACGCGCAGTTTTTGCTTCCCATCAACTAGCCAAATTTCAGGCCATTCCGACACCGTTGCGAAAAATGACGAAATTGCCCCTGGCGCGGTTTTTTTTCCGATCAACCTGTCAAATTTTAGCCCATTTCGACACAGTCGCAAAAAATGACGAAATTGCCCCGGCGCGATTTTTGTTTCCAATCAACCTGTCAAATTTTAGCCCATTCCGACTCCGTCGCGAAAAATGACTAAATTGCCCCTGGGGCGGTTTTTGTTTCCGATCAACCTGTCGATTTTAGCCCATTCCGACACCGTCGCGAAAAATGACGAAATTGCCCCCGGGGCGATTTTTGTTTCCAATCAACCCGTCAAATTTTAGCCCATTTCAACACCGTCGCGAAAAATGTCGAAATTGCCCCCGGCACGATTTTTGTTTCCGATCAACCTGTCAAATTCGAGCCCATTCCGAAAACGTCGAGAAAAATGATGAAATTGCCCCCGGCGCGATTTTCGTTTTCGATCAACCTGTCAAATTTTTGCCCATTTCGACACCGTCGCGAAAAATGACGAAAATGCCCCCGGCGCAATTTTTGTTTCCTGTCAACCTGCTAAATATTACCCCATTTCGACACCGTCGCGAAAAATGACTGTATTGCCCCTGGCGTGATTTTTGTTTCCGATCAGCCTGTCAAATTTTAGCCCATTCAGACTTCGTCGCGAAAAATAACGAAATTGCCCCTTGCGCTGTTTTTGTTTCCGATTAACCTGTCAAATTTTAGCCCATTCCGACACCGTCGCGAAAAATGACGAAATTGCCCTCGGTGCGATTTTTGCTTCCGATCAACCAACCAAATTTCAGGCCATTGAACACCGTTGCGAAAAATAACAAAATTGCCCCTGGCACGGTTTTTTTTACGATCAACCTGTCAAATTTTAGCCCACTCCGACACAGTCGCGAAAAATGACGAAATTGCCCCGGCGTGATTTTTGTTTCCGATCAACCTGTCAATTTTGGGCCCATTCTGACACCACCGCCAAAAATGACTAAATTGCCCCTGGCGCGATTTTTGTTTCCGATCGACAAGCCAAATTTCAGTCCATTCCGACACCGTCGCGAAATATGACGAAATTGCCCCCGACGAGATTTTTGCTTCCAGTCAACCAGCCGAATTTTAGCCCATTCCGACACCGTCGCGAAAAATGACGAAATTGCCACCGGCACAATTTTTGTTTCCAGTCAACCTGTCAAATTTTAGTACATTTTGACATCGTCGCGAAAAATGACGAAATTGCCCCCGCGGAATTTTTGTTTCCCGTCAACCTGCGAAATTTTAGCCCATTCCGGCACCGTCGTGAAAAATGACGATATTGCCCCAGGCACGATTTTTGTTTCAGATCAACGTTTCAAATTTGCACCCATTCCGACTCGGTAGCGAAAAATGACGAAATTGCACCTGGCGCTGTTTTTGTTTCCGATCAACCTGTCAAATTTTAGCCCCTTCCGAAACCGTCGCGAAAAATTACGAAATTGCCCCCGGCGCGATTTTTCTTCCAATCAACCAGCCAAATTTCAGGCCATTCCGACACCGTTGCGAAAAATGACAAAATTGCCCCTGGCGCGGTTTTTTTCAGAGCAACCTATCAAATTTTAGCCCATTTCGACACAATCTCGAAAAATGATGAAATTGCCCCGGCGCGATTTTTGTTTCCGATCAACCTGTCAAATTGTAGCCCATTCCGACTCCGTCGCGAAAAATGACTAAATTGTCCCTGGGGCGATTTTTGTTTCCGATCAACCTGTCGAATTTTAGCCCATTCCGACACCGTCAGGAAAAATGACGAAACTGCCCCCGGCGCGATTTTTGTTTCCAGTCAACCTGTCAAATTTTAGCCCATTTCGACACCGTTGCGAAAAATGTCGAAATTGCCCCCGGCACATTTTTGTTTCCGATCAACCTGTCAAATTTGAGCCCATTCCGACACCGTCACGAAAAATGACGCACTTGCCCCTGGCCTGATTTTTGTTTCCGATCAACCTGTCAAATTCTAGCCCATTACGACACCGTCGCGAAAAATGACGAAATTGCCCCTGGCACGATTTTTGTTTCCGATAAACCTGTCGAATCTTAGTCCATTCCGAAATCGTCGCGTAAAATGACGAAATTGCCCCCGGCGCGATTTTTGTTTCCGATCAACCTGTAAAATTTTTGCCCATTTCGACACCGTCGCGAAAAATGACGAAATTGCCCCCCGCACAATTTTTGTTTCCTATCAACCTGCGAAATTTTACCCCATTCCGACACCGTCGCGAAAAATGACGATATTGCCCCTGGCGCGGTTTTTGTTTGCGATCAACAAGTCAAATTTGAGCCCATTCCGACTCCGTCGCGAAAAATGACGAAATTGCCCCTGGCGCTATTTTCGTTTCCGATCAACCTGTCAAATTTTAGCCCATTCCGACACCGTCGCGAAAAATGACGAAATCGCCCTCGGTGCGACTTTTGCTTTCAATCAACCAGCCAAATTTCAGGCCATTCAACACCGTTGCGAAAAATGACAAAATTGCCCCTGGCAAGGTTTTTTTTTTCTCCGATCAGCCTGTCAAATTTTATCCTATTCTGACACAGTCACGAAAAATGACGAAATTGCCCCGGCGCGATTTTTGTTTCCGATCAACCTTTCAAATTTCGGCCCATTCGAACACCACCACGAAAAATGACTAAATTGCCCCTGGCGCGATTTTTGTTTCCGATCAACAAGCCAAATTTCAGCCCATTCCGACAACGTCGCGAAAAATGACGAAATTGCCCACGGCGCGATTTTTGCTTCCTGTCAACCAGCCGAATTTTAGCCCATTCCGACACCGTAGCGAAAAATGACGAAATTGCCCCTGGCGCTGATTTTGTTTCCGATCAACCTGTCAAATTTTGGTCCATTCCGACGCCGTCGCGAAAAATGACTAAATTGCCCCTGGGGCGGTTTTTGTTTCCGATAAACCTGTCAAATTTTAGCCCATTTTGACACCGTCGCGAAAAATAACGAAATTGCCCCCCGCGCAATTTTTGCTTCCCATCAACTAGCTAAATTTCAGGCCATTCCGACACCGTTGCGAAAAATGACGAAATTGCCCCTGGCGCGATTTTTTTTCCGATCAACCTGTCAAATTTTAGCCCATTCCGACACAGTCGCAAAAATGACGAAATTGCCCCGGCGCGATTTTTGTTTCCAATCAACCTGTCAAATTTTAGCCCATTCCGACTCCGTTGCGAAAAATGACTAAATTGCCCCTGGGGCGGTTTTTGTTTCTGATCAACCTGTCGAATTTTAGCCCATTCCGACACCGTCGCGAAAAATGACGAAATTGCCCCCGGGGCGATTTTTGTTTCCAATCGACCAGTCAAATTTTAGCCCATTTCAACACCGTCGCGAAAAATGTCGAAATTGCCCCCCGGCACGATTTTTGTTTCCAATCAACCTGTCAAATTCGAGCCCATTCCGACAACGTCGCGAAAAATGACGAAATTACCCCTAGCGCGATTTTTGTTTTCGATCAACCTGTCAAATTTGAGCCCATTCCGACTTCGTCGGGAAAAATGAAGAAATTACCCATGGCACGATTTTTGTTTCTGATCAACCTGTCAAATTTTAGCCCATTCCGACACCGCCGCGAAAAATGACGAAATTGCCCCAGGCACGATTTTTGTTTCCGATCAACCTGTCAAATTCAAGCCCATTCCGACAACGTCGCGAAAAATAACTAAATAGCCCCAGGCGCGGTTTTTGTTTCCGATCAACCTACCAAATTTGAGCCCATTCCGACACCGTCACGAAAAATGACGAAATTGCCCCCGGCGCGATTTTTGCTTCCAATCAACCAGCCAAATTTCTGCCCATCCGACACCGTCGCGAAAAATGACGAAATTGCCACCGGCGCGATTTTTGTTTCCAGTCAACCTGTCCAATTTTAGCCCATTTTGACATCGTCGCGAAAAATGACGAAATTGCTCCCCGCGCAATTTTTGTTTCCCGTCAACCTGCGAAATTTTAGCCCATTCTGGCCCGTCGCGAAAAATTACGATATTGCCCCTGGCACGATTTTTGTTTCAGATCAACCTGTCAAATTTGAGCCTATTCCGACTCCGTAGCGAAAAATGACGAAATTGCCCCTGGCACGGTTTTCGTTTCCGATCAACCAGTCAAATATTAGCCCATTCGACTCCGTCGCGAACAATGACTAAATTCCCCCTGGGGCGGTTTTTGTTTCCGATCAACCTGTCAAATTTTAGCCCATTCCGACACCGTCGCGAAAAATGATGAAATTGCCCCCGGCACGATTTTTGCTTCCAATCAACCAGCCAAATTTCAGGCCATTCCGACACCGTTGCGAAAAATGACGAAATTGCCCCTGGGGCGATTTTTTTTCATATCAACCTGTCAAATTTTAGCCCATTCCGACACAATCGCAAAAAATGACGAAGTCGCCCCGGCGTGATTTTTGTTTTCGATCAACCTGTCAAATTGTAGCCCATTCCGACTCCGTCGCGAAAAACGACTAAATTCCCCCTGGGGCGGTTTTTGTTTCCGATCAACCTGTCGAATTTTAGCCCATTCCGACACCGTCAGGAAAAATGACGAAATTGCCCTCGGCGCGATTTTTGTTTCCAATCAACCTGTCAAATTTTAGCCCATTTCCACACCATCGCGAAAAATGTCGAAATTGCCCCCGACACGATTTTTGTTTACGATCAACCTGTCAAATTTGAGCCCATTCCGACACCGTCACGAAAAATGATGAACTTGCCCCTGGCCCGATTTTTGTTTCCGATCAACCTGCCAAATTCAAGCCCATTTCGACACCGTCGCGAAAAATGACGAAATTGTCACTGGCACGATTTTTGTTTCCGATAAACCTGTCGAATTTTAGCCCATTCCAATACCGTCACGTAAAATGACGAAATTGCCCCCGGCGCGATTTTTGTTTCCGATCAACCTGTCAAATTTTAGCCCATTTCGACACCGTTGCGAAAAATGACGAAATTGCCCCCCGCGCAATTTTTGTTTCCCGTCACCCTGCGAAATTTTAGCCCATTCCGACAACGTCGCGAAAAATGACGATATTGCCGCTGGCGTGGTTTTTGTTTCAGATCAACCTGTCAAATTTGAGCCCATTCCGACTCCGTCGCGAAAAATGACGAAATTACCCCTTGCCCTGTTTTTGTTTCCGATCAACCTGTCAAATTTAAGCCCATTCCGACACCGTCACGAAAAATGACGAAATCGCCCTCGGTGCGATTTTTGCTTCCAATCAACCAGCCAAATTTCAGGCCATTCAACACCGTTGCGAAAAATGAGAAAATTGCCCCTGGCGCGGTTTTTTCTGATCAACCTGTCAAATTTTAGCCCATATCGACACAGTCGCCAAAAATGACGAAATTGCCCCGGCGAGATTTTTGTTTCCGATCAACCTGTCAAATCTCAGCCCATTCCGACACCATCGCGAAAAATGACGAAATTGCCCCTGGCACGATTTTTGGTTCCAGTCGACCAGTCGAATTTTAGCCTATTCCGACACCGTCGCGAAAAATGACGAAATTGCTCCTGGCACGATTTTTGGTTCCAGTCGACCAGTCGAATTTTAGCCTATTCCGACACCGTCGCGAAAAATGACGAAATTGCTCCTGGCACGATTTTTGGTTCCAGTCGACCAGTCGAATTTTAGCCTATTCCGACACCGTCGCGAAAAATGACGAAATTGCTCCTGGCACGATTTTTGGTTCCAGTCGACCAGTCGAATTTTAGCCCATTCCGACACCGCCGCGTAAAATGACGAAATTGCCCCTGGCACGATTTTTGTTTCAGATCAACCTGTCAAATTTGAGCCGATTCCGACTCCGTAGCGAAAAATGACGAAATTGCCCCTGGCGCTGTTTTTGTTTCCGATCAACATGTCAAATTTTAGCACATTCCGACACCGTCGCGAAAAATGACGAAATTGCCCCCGGCGCGATTTTTGCTTCCAATCAACCGGCCAAATTTCAGGCCATTCCGACACCGTTGCGAAAAAAGACGAAATTACCCCTGGCGCGGTTTTTTTCAGATCAACCTGTCAAATTTTAGCCCATTCCGACACAATCGCAAAAAATGACGAAATTGCCCCGGCGCGATTTTTGTTTCCGATCAACCTGTCAAATTGTAGCCCACTCCGACTCCGTCGCGAAAAATGACTAAATTGCCCCTGGGGGGGTTTTGTTTCCGATCAACCTGTCGAATTTTAGCCCATTCCGACACCGTCAAGAAAAATGACGAAACTGCCCCCGGCGTGATTTTTGTTTCCAATCAACCTGTCAAATTTTAGCCCATTTCGACACCGTCGCGAAAAATGTTGAAATTGCCCCCGACACGATTTTTGTTTACGATCAACCTGTCAAATTTGAGCCCATTCCGACACCGTCACGAAAAACGACGAACTTGCCCCTGGCCCATTTTTGTTTCCGATCAGCCTGTCAAATTCTATCCCATTTCGACACCGTCGCGAAAAATGACGAAATTGTCCCTGGCACGATTTTTGTTTCCGATAAACCTGTCGAATTTAAGCCCATTCCAATACTGTCACGTAAAATGACGAAATTGCCCCCGGCGCGATTTTTGTTTCCGATCAACCTGTCAAATTTTAGCCCATTTCGACACCGTCGCGAAAAATGACGAAATTGCCCCCGGCGCGATTTTTGTTTCCGATCAACCTGTCAAATTTTAGCCCATTTCGACACCGTCGCGAAAAATGACGAAATTACCCCCAGCGCAATTTTTGTTTCCCGTCACCCTGCGAAATTTTAGCCCATTCCAACAACGTCGTGAAAAATGACGATATTGCCCCTGGCGTGGTTTTTGTTTCAGATCAACCTGTCAAATTTGAGCCTATTCCGACTCCGTAGCGAAAAATGACGAAATTGCCCCTGGCGCGATTTTTTTCCCGATCAACCTGTCAAATTTTAGCCTATACCGACACAGTCGCGAAAAATGACGAAATTGCCCCGACGCGATTTTTGTTTCCGATCAACCTGTCAAATTTCAGCACATTCCGACACCATCGCGAAAAATGACGAAATTGCCCCTGGCACGATTTTTGGTTCCGATCAACAAGCCAAATTTCAGCCCATTCTGACACCGTCGCGAAAAATGACGAAATTGCCCACGGCGCGATTTTTGCTTCCAGTCGACCAGTCGAATTTTAGCCCATTCCGACACCGTCGCGAAAAACGACAAAATTGCCCCTGGCGAGGTTTTTGTTTCCGATCAACCTGTCAAATTTTAGCCCATTCTGACACCGTTGTGTAAAATGACGAAATTGCCCCCGACAAGACTTTTGTTTCCGATTAACCTGTCAAATATTAGCCCATTTTGACACCGTCGCGAAAAATGACGAAATTGCCCCCCGCGCAATTTTTGCTTCCAATCAACTAGCCAAATTTCAGGCCATTCCGACACCGTTGCGAAAAATGACGAAATTGCCCCTGGCGCGATTTTTTTCGATCAACATGTCAAATTTTAGCCCATTCCGACACAGTCTCGAAAAATGACGAAATTGCCCCGGCGCGATTTTTGTTTCCAATCAACCTGTCAAATTTTAGCCCATTTCGATTCCGTCGCGAAAAATGACTAAATTGCCCCTGGGGCGATTTTTGTTTCCGATCAGCCTGTCGAATATTAGCCCATTCCGACACTGTCGCGAAAAATGTCGAAATTGCCCCCGGCGCGATTTTTGTTTCCAATCAACCTATCAAATTTTAGCCCATTTCAACACCGTCGCGAAAAATGCCGAAATTGCCCCCGGCACGATTTTTGTTTCCGAACAACCTGTCAAATTCGAGCCCATTCCGACAACGTCGCGAAAAATGATGAAATTACCCCTGGCACGATTTTTGTTTCCGATCAGCCTGTCAAATTTTAACCCATTCCGACTCCGCCGCATAAAATGACGAAATTGCCCCCGGCGCAATTTTTTCTTCCAGTCAACCAGCCGAATCTCAGCCCATTCCGACACCGTCGCGAAAAATGACGAAATTGCCCCCGGCGCGATTTTTACTTCCGGTCAACCAGCCGAATTTCAGCCCATTTCGACAACGTCGCGAAAAATGACGAAATTGCCCCCGGCGCGATTTTTGTGTCCGACCAACCTGTCAAATTTTAGCCCATTCCGACTCCGTCGCGAAAAATGACTAAATTACCCCTGGGGCGGTTTTTGTTTCCTATAAACCTGTCGAATTTTAGCCCATTCCGACACCGTCGCATAAAATGACGAAATTGCCCCCGGCGCAATTTTTTCTTTCAGTCAACCAGCCGAATTTCAGCCCATTCCGACACCGTCGCGAATAATGACGAAATTGCCCCCGGAGCGATTTTTACTTCCGGTCAACCAGCCGAATTTCAGCCCATTCCGACACCGTCGCGAAAAATGACGAAATTGCCCCCGGCGCGATTTTTGTGTCCGATCAACCTGTCAAATTTTAGCCCATTCCGACTCCGTCGCGAAAAATGACAAAATTGTCCCTGGGGCGGTTTTTGTTTCCGATCAACCTGCTAAATTTTAGCCCATTCCGACACCGTCGCGAAAAATGTCGAAATTGCCCCTGGCGCGATTTTTGTTTCCGATAAACCTGTCGAATTTTAGCCCACTCCGACACCGTCGCGTAAAATGACGAAATTGCCCCCGGCGCGATTTTTGTTTCCGATCAACCTGTCAAATTTTTGCCCATTTCGACACCGTCGCAAAAAATGACGAAATTGCCCCCCACGCAATTTTTGTTTCCTGTCAACCTGCGAAATTTTACCCCATTCCGACACCGTCGCGAAAAATGACGACATTGCCCCTGGCGCGGTTTTTGTTTCCAATCAGCCTGTCAAATTTTAGCCCATTCCGACTTCGTCGCGAAAAATGACGAAATTGCCCCTGGCGCTGTTTTTGTTTCCGATTAACCTGTCAAATTTTAGCCCATTCCGACACCGGCGATAAAAATGACGAAATTGCCCTCGGTGTGATTTTTGCTTCCGATCAACCAGCCAAATTTCAGGCCATTCAACACCGTTGCGAAAAATGACAAAATTGCCCCTGGCGCGGTTTTTTTTTTCCGATCAACCTGTCAAATTTTAGCCCACTCCGACACCGTCGCGAAAAATGACAAAATTGCCCTCGGTGCGATTTTTGCTTCCGATCAACCAACCAAATTTCAGGCCATTCAACACCGTTGCGACAAATGACAAACTTGCCCCTTGCGCGATTTTTTTTTGCGATCAACTTGTCAAATTTTAGCCCATTCCGACACAGTCGCGAAAAATGACGAAATTGCCCCGGCATGATTTTTGTTTCCGATCAACCTGTCAAATTTTGGCCCATTCTGACACCACCGCGAAAAATGACTAAATTTCCCCTGGCGCGACTTTTGTTTCCGATCAACAAGCCAAATTTCAGCCCATTCCGACAACGTCGCGAAAAATGACGAAATTGCCCCCGGCGCGATTTTTAGCTTCCAGTCAACCAGCCGAATTTTACCCCATTCCGACACCGTCGCGAAAAATGACGAAATTGCCCCGGGCGCGATTTTTGTTTTCGATCAACCTGTCAAATTTTTGTCCATTCCGACGACGTCGCGAAAAATGACTAAATTGCCCCTGGGGCGGTTTTTGTTTCCGATCAACCTGTCAAATTTTAGCCCATTCTGACACAGTTGCGAAAAATGACGAAATTACCCCGGCGCGATTTTTGTTTCCAATCAACTAGTCAAATTTTAGCCCATTCCGACTCCGTCGCGAAAAATGACTAAATTGCCCCTGGGGCGGTTTTTGTTTCCGATCAACCTGTCGAATTTTAGCCCATTCCGACACCGTTGAGAAATGACGAAATTGCCCCCGGCGCGATTTTTGCTTCCAATCAACCTGTCAAATTTTGGCCCATTTCAACACCGTCGCGAAAAATGCCGAAATTGCCCCCGGCACGATTTTTGTTTCCGATCAACCTGTCAAATTTGAGCCCATTCCGACTCCGTCGGGAAAAATGAAGAAATTACCCATGGCACGATTTTTGTTTCTGATCGACCTGTCAAATTTTACCCCATTCCGACACCGTCGCGAAAAATGACGAAATCGCCCCTGGCGCGATTTTTGTTTCCGATCAACTTGTCAAATTTGATCCCTTTCCGACTCCGTCGCGAAAAATGACTAAATTGCCCCTGGGGCGGTTTTTGTTTCAGATCAACCGATCAAAATTTGAGCCCAATCCGACTCCGTCGTGAAAAATGACGAAATTGCCCCTGGCACGATTTTTGTTTCCGATCAACCAGCCAAATTTCAGCCAATTCCGACACCGTCGCGAAAAATGACGAAATTGCCCCAGGCGCGATTTTTGTTTCCAGTCAACTAGCCGAATTTTAACCCATTCCGACACCGTCGCGAAAAATGACAATATTGTCCCTGGCGCGATTTTTGTTTCCGATCAACCTGTCAAATTTTAGCCCATTCCGACACCGTCACGAAAAATGACGAAATTGCCCCCAGCGCGATTTTTGCTTTCAGTCAACCAACTGAATTTTAGCCCATTCCGACACTGTCGCGAAAAATGACGAAATAGCCCCAGGCGCGGTTTTTATTTCCGATCAACCTGACAAATTTTAGCCCATTCCGATACCGTCACGAAAAATGAAGAAATTGCCCCCGGCGCGATTTTTGCTTCCAATCAACCAGCCAAATTTCTGCCCATTTCGACACCGTCGTGAAAAATGACGAAATTGCCACCGGCGCAGTTTTTGTTTCCAGTCAACCTGTCCAATTTTAGCCCATTTTGACATCGTCGCGAAAAATGACGAAATTGCCCCCCGCGCAATTTTTCTTTCTCGTCAACCTACGAAATTTTAGACCATTCCGGCACCGTTGCGAAAAATGACGATACTGCCCCTGGCACGATTTTTGTTTCAGATCAACCTGTCAAATTTGAGCCCATTCCGACTCCGTAGCGAAAAATGACGAAATTGCCCTGGCGCAGTTTTTGTTTCCGATCAACCTGTCAAATTTTAGCCCATTCCGATACCGTCGCGAAAAATGACTAAATTGCCCCTAGCACGATTTTTGTTTCAAATCAACCTGTCAAATTTTAGCCCATTCCGACACAATCGCAAAAAATGACGAAGTTGCCCCAGCGCGATTTTTGTTTCCAATCAACCTGTCAAATTGTAGCCCATTCCGACTCCGTCGCGAAAAATTACTAAATTGCCCCTGGGGCGGTTTTTGTTTCCGATCAACCTATCAAATTTTAGCCCATTCCGACACCGTCGCGAAAAATGACGAAATTAACCCTTGAACGATTTTTGTTTCCGATTTAACCTGTCAAATCTTAGCCCATTCCGACACCGTCGCGAAAAATGACGATATTGCCCCTGGCGCGATTTTTGTTTCCGATCAGCCTGTCAAATTTGAGCCCATTCCGACTCCGTAGCGAAAAATGACGAAATTGCCCCTGGCCGAAAAATGACGAAATTGCCCCTGGCGCTGTTTTTTTTCAGATCAACCTGTCAAATTTTAGCCCATTCCGACACAATCGCAAAAAATGACGAAATTGCCCCGGCGCGATTTTTGTTTTCGATCAACCTGTCAAATTGTAGCCCATTCCGACTCCGTCGCGAAAAATGACTAAATTGCCCCTGGGGGTTTCTGTTTCCGATCAACCTGTCGAATTTTAGCCATTCCGACACCGTCAGGAAAAATGACGAAACTGCCCCTGGCGCGATTTTTGTTTCCAATCAACCTGTCAAATTTTAGCACATTTCGACACCGTCGCGAAAAATGTCGAAGTTGCCCCCTACACGATTTTTGTTTACGATCAACCTGCCAAATTTGAGCCCATTCCGACACCGTCACGATAAATGACGAACTTGCCCCTGGCCCGATTTTTGTTTCCGATCAACCTGTCAAATTCTAGCCCATTTCAACACCGTCGCGAAAAATGACGAAATTGTCCCTGGCACGATTTTTGATTCCGATAAACCTGTCGAATTTTAGCCCATTCCAATACCGTCACGTAAAATGACGAAATTGCCCCCGGCGCGATTTATTCTTCCAGTCAATCAGTCGAATTTCAACCCATTCCGAAACCGTCGTGAAAAATGACGAAATCGCCCCGGGCGCGATTTTTGTTTTCGATCAACCTGTCAAATTTGATCCCTTTCCGACTCCGTCGCGAAAAATGACTAAATTGCCCCTGGTGCGGTTTTTGTTTCAGATCAACCGGTCAAAATTTGAGCCCACTCCGACTCCGTCGTGAAAAATGACGAAATTGCCCCTGGCACGATTTTTGTTTCCGATCAACCAGCCAAATTTCAGCCCATTCCGACACCGTCGCGAAAAATGACGAAATTGCCCCCGGCGCGATTTTTGCTTCCAGTCAACCAGTCGAATTTTAACCCATTCCGACACCGTCGCGAAAAATTACGAAATTGCCCCTGGCGCGGTTTTTGTTTCCGATCAACCTATCAAATTTTAGTCCATCCGACATCGTCGCAAAAAATGACGAAATTGCCCCCGGAGCGATTTTTGCTTCCAGTCAACCAGCCGAATTTTAGCCAATTCCGACATCGTCGCGAAAAATAACGAAATTGCCCCCGGCGCGATTTTTGCTTCCAATCAACCAGCCAAATTTCTGCCCATCCGACACCGTCGCGAAAAATGACGAAATTGCCACCGGCGCGATTTTTGTTTCGAGTCAACCTGTCCAATTTTAGCCCATTTTGACATCGTCGCGAAAAATGACGAAATTGCCCCCCGCGCAATTTTTGTTTCCCTTCAACCTGCGAAATTTTAGCCCATTCCGGCACCGTCGCGAAAAATGACGATATTGCCCCTAGCACGATTTTTGTTTCAAATCAACCTGTCAAATTTTAGCCCATTCCGACACAATCGCAAAAATTGACGAAGTTGCCCCGGCGCGATTTTTGTTTCCAATCAACCTGTCAAATTGTAGCCCATTCCGACTCCGTCGCGAAAAATTACTAAATTGCCCCTGGGGCGGTTTTTGTTTCCGATCAACCTGTCGAATTTTAGCCCATTCCGACACCGTCAGGAAAAATGACGAAACTGCCCTCGGCGCGATTTTTGTTTCCAGTCAACCTGTCAAATTTTAGCCCATTCCGACACAGTCGCGAGAAATGACGAAATTGCCCCGGCGCGATTTTTGTTTCCGATCAACCTGTCAATTTTCGGCCCATTCTGACATCACCGCGAAAAATGACTAAATTGCCCCTGCCGCGATTTTTGTTTCCGATCAACAAGCCAAATTTCAGTCCATTCCGACACCATCGCGAAAAATGACGAAATTGCCCCCGGCGCGATTTTTACTTCCTGTCAACCAGCCGAATTTTAGCCCATTCCGACACCGTCGCGAAAAATGAAGAAATTGCCACCGGCGCAGTTTTTGTTTCCAGTCAACTTGTGAAATTTTAGCATATTTTGACATCGTTGCGAAAAATGACGAAATTGCCCCCGCGGAATTTTTGTTTCCCGTCAACCTGCGAAATTTTAGCCCATTCCGGCACCGTCGCGAAAAATGATGATATAGCCCCTGGCACGATTTTTGTTTCAGATCAACCTTTCAAATTTGAGCCCATTCCGACTCCGTAGCGAAAAATGACGAAATTGCCCCTGGCGCTGTTTTTGTTTCCGATCAACCTGTCAAATTTTAGCCCCTTCCGACACCGTCGCGAAAAATGACGGAATTGCCCCCGGCGTGAATTTTCTTCCAATCAACCAGCCAAATTTCAGGCCATTCCGACACCGTTGTGAAAAATGACGAAATTGCCCCAGGCGCGGTTTTTTTCAGAACAACCTGTCAAATTTTAGCCCATTTCGACACAATCGCAAAAAATGACGAAGTTACCCCTGCGCGATTTTTGTTTCCGATCAACCTGTCAAATTGTAGCCCATTCCGACTCCCTCGCGAAAAATGACTAAATTGCCCCTGGGGCAGTTTTTGTTTCCGATCAACCTGTCGAATTTTAGCCCATTCCGACACCGTCAGGAAAAATGACGAAACTGCCCTCGGCGCGATTTTTGTTTCCAGTCAACCTGACAAATTTTAGCCCATTCCGACACAGTCGCGAGAAATGACGAAATTGCCCCCGGCACGATTTTTGTTTCCAATCAACCTGTCAAATTTGAGCCCATTCCGACACAGTCACGAAAAATGACGCACTCGCCCCTGGCCTGATTTTTGTTTCCGATCAACCTGTCAAATTCTAGCCCATTTCGACACCGTCGCCAAAAATGACGAAATTGCCCATGGCACGATTTTTGTTTCCGATAAACCTGTCGAATCTTAGCCCATTCCGAAACCGTCGCGTAAAATGACGAAATTGCCCCCGGCGCGATTTTTGTTTCCGATCAACCTATCAAATTTTTGCCCATTTCGACACCGTCGTGAAAAATGACGAAATTGCCCCCCGCACAATTTTTGTTTCCTGTCAACCTGCGAAATTTTAACCCATTCCGACACCGTCGCGAAAAATGATGATATTGCCCCTGGCGCGATTTTTGTTTCCGATCAGCCTGTCAAATTTGAGCCCATTCCGACTCTGTCGTGAAAAATGAAGAAATTGCCCCTGGCGCTGTTTTTGTTTCCGATCAACCTGTCAAATTTTAGCCCATTCCGACACCGTCGCGAAAAATGACGAAATTGCCCCTGGCGCTGTTTTTGTTTCCGATCAACCTGTCAAATTTTAGCCCATTCCGACACCGTCGCGAAAAATGACGAAATTGCCCTCGGTGCGATTTTTGCTTCCGATTAACCAGCCAAATTTCAGGCCATTCAACACCGTTGCGAAAAATGACAAAATTGCCCCTGGCAAGGTTTTTTTTCTCCGATCAACCTTTCAAATTTTAGCCCATTCCGACACAGTCACGAAAAATGACGAAATTGCCCCGGCGCGATATTTGCTTTCCTATCAACCTTTCAAATTTCAGCCCATTCGAACACCACCACGAAAAATGACTAAATTGCCCCTGGCGCGATTTTTGTTTCCGATCAACAAGCCAAATTTCAGCCCATTCCGACAACGTCGCGAAAAATGACGAAATTGCCCCTGGAGCGGTTTTTGTTTCCGATCAACCTGTCAAATTTTAGCCCATTCCGACGCCGTCGCGAAAAATGACTAAATTGCCCGTGGGGCGGTTTTTGTTTCTGATAAACCTGTCATATTTTAGCCCATTCCGACACCGTCGCGAAAAATGACGAAATTGCCCCTGGAGCGGTTTTTGTTTCCGATCAACCTGTCAAATTTTGGCCCATTCCGACGCCGTCGCGAAAAATGACTAAATTGCCCGTGGGGCGGTTTTTGTTTCTGATAAACCTGTCAAATTTTAGCCCATTTTGACACCGTCGTGAAAAATGACGAAATTGCCCCCCGCTCAATTTTTGCTTCCCATCAACTAGCCAAATTTCAGGCCATTCCGACACCGTTGCGAAAAATGACGAAATTGCCCCTGGCGCGGTTTTTTTTCCGATCAACCTGTCAAATTTTAGACCATTCCGACACAGTCGTAAAAAATGACGAAATTGCCCCGGCGCAATTTTTGTTTCCAATCAACCTGTCAAATTTTAGCCCATTCCGACTCCGTTGCGAAAAATGACTAAATTGCCCCTGGGGCGGTTTTTGTTTCCGATCAGCCTGTCGAATTTTAGCCCATTTCGACACCGTCGCGAAAAATGACGAAATTGCCCCCGACGCGATTTTTGTTTCCAATCAACCCGTCAAATTTTAGCCCACTTCAACACCGTCGCGAAAAATGTCGAAATTGCCCCCGGCACGATTTTTGTTTCCGATCAACCTGTCAAATTCGAGCCCATTCCGACAACGTCGCGAAAAATGACGAAATTACCCCTGGCGCGATTTTTGTTTTCGATCAACCTGTCAAATTTGAGCCCATTCCGACTCCGTCGGGAAAAATAAAGAAATTACCCATGGCACGATTTTTGTTTCTGATCAACCTATCAAATTTTAGCCCATTCCGGCACCGTCGCGAAAAATGATGAAATTGCCCCCGGAGCGATTTATTCTTCCAGTCAATCAGTCGAATTTCAGCCCATCTGACACCGTCGTGAAAAATGACGAAATCGCCCCGGGCGCGATTTTCGTTTTCGATTAACCTGTCAAATTTGATCCCTTTCCGACTCCGTCGCGAAAAATGACTAAATTGCCCCTGGTGCGGTTTTTGTTTCAGATCAACCAGTCAAAATTTGAGCCCATTCCGACTCCGTCGTGAAAAATGATGAAATTGCCCCTGGCACGATTTTTGTTTCCAATCAACCAGCCAAATTTCAGCCCATTCCGACATCGTCGCGAAAAATGACGAAATTGCCCCCGGCGCGATTTTTGCTTCCAGTCAACCAGCCGAATTTTAACCCATTCCGACATCGTCGCAAAAAATGACGAAATTGCCCCTGGCGCGGTTTTCGTTTCCGATCAACCTGTCAAATTTTAGTCCATTCAAACACCGTCGCAAAAAATGACGAAATTTCCCCCGGCGCGATTTTTGCTTCCAGTCAACCAGCCGAATTTTAGCCCATTCCGACATCGTCGCGAAAAATAACGAAATAGCCCCAGGCGCGGTTTTTGTTTCCGATCAACCTGCCAAATTTTAGCCCATTCCGACACCGTCACGAAAAATGAGGAAATTGCCCCCGGCGCGATTTTTGCTTCCTATCAACCAGCCAAATTTCTGCCCATCCGACACCGTCGCGAAAAATGACGAAATTGCCACCGGCGCGATTTTTGTTTCCAGTCAACCTGTCCAATTTATGCCCATTTTGACATCGTCGCGAAAAATGACGAAATTGCCCCTGCGGAATTTTTGTTTCCCGTCAACCTGCGAAATTTTAGCCCATTCCGGCACCGTCGCGAAAAATGACGATATTACCCCTGGCACGATTTTTGATTCTGATCAACCTGTCAAATTTGAGCCTATTCCGACTCCGTAGCGAAAAATGACGAAATTGCCCCTGGCGCTGTTTTTGTTTCCGATCAACCTGTCAAATTTTAGCCCATTCCGACACCGTCGCGAAAAATGACGAAATTGCCCCCAGCGCGATTTTTGCTTCCAATCAACCAGCCAAAGTTCTGGCCATTCCGACACCGTTGCGAAAAATGACGAAATTGCCCCTGGCATGATTTTTGTTTCCGATAAACCTGTCGAATTTTAGCCCATTCCAATACCGTCACGTAAAATGACGAAATTGCCCCCGGCGCGATTTTTGTTTCCGATCAACCTGTCAAATTTTAGCCCAATTCGACACCGTCGCGAAAAATGACGAAATTGCCCCCCGCGCAATTTTTGTTTCCCGTCACCCTGCGAAATTTTAGCCCATTCCGACAACGTCGCGAAAAATGACGATATTGTCCCTGGCGTGGTTTTTGTTTCAGATCAACCTGTCAAATTTGAGCCCATTCCGACTCCGTCGCGAAAAATGACGAAATTGCCCCTGGCGCTGTTTTTGTTTCCGATCAACCTGTCAAATTTTAGCCCATTCCGACACCGCCGCGAAAAATTACGAAATCGCCCTCGGTGCGATTTTTGCATCCAATCAACCAGCCAAATTTCAGGCCATTCAACACCGTTGCGAAAAATGACAAAATTGCCCCTGGCGCGGTTTTTTTTCCGATCAACCTGTCAAATTTTAGCCCATACCGACACAGTCGCGAAAAATGACGAAATTGCCCCGGCACGATTTTTGTTTCCGATCAACCTGTCAAATTTCAGCCCATTCTGACACCATCGCGAAAAATGACAAAGTTGCCCCGGCGTGATTTTTGTTTCCGATCAACCTGTCAAATTGTAGCCCATTCCGACTCCGTCGCGAAAAATGACTAAATTGCCCCTGGGGCGGTTTTTGTTTCCGATCAACCTGTCGAATTTTAGCCCATTCTGACGCCGTCAGGAAAGATGACGAAAATGCCCCCGGCGCGATTTTTGTTTCCGATCAACCTGTCAAATTTTAGCCCATTTCGACACCGTCGCGAAAAATGACGAAATTGCCCCCCGCGCAATTTTTGTTTCCCGTCACCCTGCGAAATTTTAGCCCATTCCGACAACGTCGCGAAAAATGGCGATATTGCCCCTGGCGCGGTTTTTGTTTCAGATAAACCTTTCAATTTGAGCCCATTCCGACTCCGTCGCGAAAAATGACGAAATTGCCCCGGGCGCTATTTTTCTTTCCGATCAACCTGTCAAATTTTAGCCCACTCCGACACCGTCGCGAAAAATGACGAAATCGCCCTCGGCGCGATTTTCGCTTCCAATCAACCAGCCACATTTCAGGCCATTCAACATCGTTGCGAAAAATGACAAAATTGCCCCTGGCGCGGTTTTTTTCTGATCAACCTGTCAAATTTTAGCCTATACCGACACAGTCGCGAAAAATGACGAAATTGCCCCGGCGCGATTTTTGTTTTCGATCAACCTGTCAAATTTCAGCACATTCCGACACCATCTCGAAAAATGACGAAATTGCCCCTGGCACGATTTTTGGTACCGATCAACAAGCCAAATTTCAGCCCATTCCGAATCCGTCGCGAAAAATGACGAAATTGACCCCGGCGCGATTTTTGCTTCCTGTCGACCAGTCGAATTTTAGCCCATTCCGACACCGTCGGGAAAAATGACGAAATTGCCCCTCGTGCGATTTTTTGTTTCCGATCTCAAATTTTAGCCCATTCCGACTCCGTCGGGAAAAATGACTAAATTGCCCCTGGGGCGATTTTTGTTTCCGACAAACCTGTCATATTTTAGCCCATTCCGACACCGCCGCGTAAAATGACGAAATTGCCCCTGGCACGATTTTTGTTTCAGATCAACCTGTCAAATTTTTGAGCCTATTCCGATTCCGTAGCGAAAAATGACGAAATTGCCCCTGGAGCTGTTTTTGTTTCCGATCAACCTGTCAAATTTTAGCCCATTCCGACACCGTCGCGAAAAATGACGAAATTGCCCCCGGCGCGATTTTTGTTTCCGATCAGCCTGTCAAATTTTAGCCCATTTCGACACCGTCGCGAAAAATGACGAAATTGCCCCCGGCGCGATTTTTGTTTCCGATCAAACTGTCAAATTTTAGCCCACTCCGACACCGTCAGGAAAAATGACGAAAATGCCTCCGGCGCGATTTTTGTTTCCGATCAACCTGTCAAATTTTAGCCCATTCCGACACAATCGCAAAAAATGACGAAGTTGCCCCGGCGCGATTTTTGTTTCCGATCAACCTGTCAAATTGTAGCCCATTCCGACTCCGTCGCGAAAAATGACTAAATTACCCTGGGGCGATTTTTGTTTCCGATCAAACTGTCAAATTTTAGCCCACTCCGACACCGTCAGGAAAAATGACGAAAATGCCCCCGGCGTGATTTTTGTTTCCGATCAACCTGTCAAATTTTAGCCCATTTCGACACCGTCGCAAAAAATGACGAAATTGCCCCCCGCGCAATTTTTGTTTCCCGTCACCCTGCGAAATTTTAGCCCATTCCGACAACGTCGCGAAAAATGACGATATCGCCCTCGGCGCGATTTTTGCTTCTAATCAACCAGCCAAATTTCAGGCCATTCAACACCGTTGAGAAAAATGACAAAATTGCCCCTGGCGTGGGTTTTTTTCCGATCAACCTGTCAAATTTTAGCCCATTCCGACACCGTCGCGAAAAATGACGAAATTGCCCCTGGCGCTGTTTTTGTTTCCGATCAACCTGTCAAATTTTAGCCCATTCCGACACCGTCGCGAAAAATGACGATATCGCCCTCGGCGCGATTTTTGCTTCCAATCAACCAGCCACATTTCGGGCCATTCAACACCGTTGAGAAAAATGACAAAATTGCCCCTGGCGTGGTTTTTTTTCCGATCAACCTGTCAAATTTTAGCCTATACCGACACAGTCGCGAAAAATGACGAAATTGCCCCGACGCGATTTTATTTTCCGATCAACCTGTCAAATTTCAGCACATTCCGACACCATCTTGAAAAATGACGAAATTGCCCCTGGCACGATTTTTGGTACCGATCAACAAGCCAAATTTCAGCCCATTCCGAAACCGTCGCGAAAAATGACGAAATTGCCCCTGGCGCAATTTTTGCTTCCTGTCGACCAGTCGAATTTTAGCCCATTCCGACACCGTCGCGAAAAATGACGAAATTGCCCACGGCGCGATTTTTGTTTCCAATAACCTGTCAAATTTTAGCCCATTCCGACTCCGTCGCGAAAAATTACTAAATTGCCCCTAGGGCGGTTTTTGTTTCCGATAAACCTGTCATATTTTAGCCCATTCCGACACCGCCGCGTAAAATGACGAAATTGCCCCTGGCACGATTTTTGTTTCAGATCAACCCGTCAAATTTGAGCCTATTCCGATTCCGTAGCGAGAAATGACGAAATTGCCCCTGGTGCTGTTTTTGTTTCCGATCAACCTGTCAAATTTTAGCCCATTCCGACACTGTCGCGAAAAATGACGAAGTTGCCCCCGGCGCGATTTTTGCGTCCAATCAACCAGCCAAATTTCAGGCCATTCCGACACCGTTGCGAAAAATGACAAAATTGCCCCTGGCGCTGTTTTTTTTCAAATCAACCTGTCAAATTTTAGCCCATTCCGACACAATCGCAAAAAATCACAGATTTGCCCCGGCGCTATTTTTGTTTCCGATCAACCTGTCAAATTGTAGCCCATTCCGACTCCGTCGCGAAAAATGACTAAATTGCCCCTGGGGCGATTTTTGTTTCCGATCAACCTATCGAATTTTAGCCCATTCCGACACCGTCAGGAAAAATGACGAAACTGCCCCCGGCGCGATTTTTGTTTCCAATCAACCTGTCAAATTTTAGCCCATTTCGACACCGTCGCGAAAAATGTCGAAATTACCCCCGACAAAATTTTTGTTTACGATCAACCTGTCAAATTTGAGCCCATTCCGACACCGTCACGAAAACTGACGAACTTTCCCCTGGCCCGATTTTTGTTTATGATCAACCTGTCAAATTCTAGCCCATTTCGACACCGTCGCGAAAAATGACGAAATTTTCCCTGGCACGATTTTGTTTCCGATAAACCTGTCGAATTTTAGCCCATTCCAATACCGTCACGTAAAATGACGAAATTGCCCCCGGCGTGATTTTTGTTTCCGATCAACCTGTCAAATTTTAGCCCATTCCGACACCGTCGCGAAAAATGACGAAATTGCCCCCGGCGTGATTTTTGTTTCCGATCAACCTGTCAAATTTTAGCCCATTCCGACACCGTCGCGAAAAATGACGAAATTGCCCCCGGCGCGATTTTTTCTTCCAATCAACCAGCCAAATTTCAGGCCATTCCGACACCGTTGCGAAAAATGACGAAATTTTCCCTGGCGCGGTTTTTTTTCTGATCAACCTGTCAAATTTTAGCCCACTCCGACACAATCGCAAAAAATGACGAAGTTGCCCCGGCGCGATTTTTGTTTCCGATCAACCTGTCAAATTGTAGCCCATTCCGACTCCGTCGCGAAAAATGACTAAATTGCCCTTGGGGTGGTTTTTGTTTCCGATCAACCTGTCGAATTTTAGGCCATTCCGACACCGTCTGGAAAAATGAAGAAACTGCCCCCCGGCGCGATTTTTGTTTCCAATCAACCTGTCAAATTTTAGCCCATTTCGACACCGTCGCGAAAAATGTCGAAATTGCTCCGACACGATTTTTGTTTACGATCAACCTGTCAAATTTGAGCCCCATTCCGACACCGTCACGAAAAATGACGAACTTGCCCCTGGCCCGAATTTTGTTTCCGATCAACTTGTCAAATTCTAGCCCATTTCGACACCGTCACGAAAAATGACGAAATTGTCCCTGGCACGATTTTTGCGTTCTGATAAACCTGTCGAATTTTAGCCCATTCCAATACCGTCTCGTAAAATGACGAAATTGCTCCCGGCGTGATTTTTGTTTCCGATCAACCTGTCAAATTTTAGCCCATTCCGACACCGTCGCGAAAAATGACGAAATTCCCCCCGGCGTGATTTTTGCTTCCAATCAACCAGCCAAATTTCAGGCCATTCCGACACCGTTGCGAAAAATGACGAAATTTTCCCTGGCGCGGTTTTTTTCTGATCAACCTGTCAAATTTTAGCCCATTCCGACACAATCGCAAAAAATGACGAAGTTGCCCCGGCGCGATTTTTGTTTCCGATCAACCTGTCAAATTTTAGCCCATTCCGACACAATCGCAAAAAATGACGAAGTTGCCCCGGCGCGATTTTTGTTTCCGATCAACCTTTCAAATTGTAGCCCATTCTGACTCCGTCGCGAAAAATGACTAAATTGCCCTTGGGGTGGTTTTTGTTTCCGATCAACCTGTCGAATTTTAGCCCATTCCGACACCGTCAGGAAAAATGACGAAATTGCCCCCGGCGCGATTTTTGTTTCCAATCAACCTGTCAAATTTTAGCCCATTTCGACACCGTCGCGAAAAATGTAGAAATTGCCCCCGACACGATTTTTGTTTACGATCAACCTGTCAAATTTGAGCCCATTCCGACACCGTCACGAAAAATGACGAACTTGCCCCTGGCCCGGTTTTTGTTTCCGATCAACTTGTCAAATTCTAGCCCATTTCGACACCGTGGCGAAAAATGACGAAATTGTCCCTGGCACGATTTTTGTGTTCTGATAAACCTGTCGAATTTTAACCCATTCCAATACCGTCACGTAAATTGACGAAATTGCCCACTGCGCGATTTTTGTTTCCGATCAACCTGTCAAATTTTAACCCATTTCGACACCGTCGCGAAAAATGACGAAATTGCCCCCGCGTAATTTTTGTTTCCCGTCTCCCTGCGAAATTTTAGCCCATTCCGACAACGTCTCGAAAAATGACGATATTGCCCCTGGCGCGGATTTTGTTTCAGATCAACCTGTCAATTTGAGCCCATTCCGACTCCGTCGCGAAAAATGATGAAATTGCCCCTGGCGCTGTTTTTGTTTCCTATCAACCTGTCAAATTTTAGCCCATTCCAACACCGTCTCGAAAAATGACGAAATCGCCCTCAGCGCGATTTTTGCTTCCAATCAACCAGCCACATTTCAGGCCATTCAACACCATTGCGAAAAATGACAAGATTGCCCCTTGCGCGGTTTTTTTTCCGATCAACCTGTCAAATTTTAGCCTATACCGACACAGTCGCGAAAAATGACGAAATTGCCCCGGCGCGATTTTTGTTTCCGATCAACCTGTCAAATTTCAGAACATTCCGACACCATCGCGAAAAATGACGAAATTGCCCCTGGCACGATTTTTGGTACCGATCAACAAGCCAAATTTCAGCCCATTTCGACACCGTCGCGAAAAATGACGAAATTGCCCCCGGCACGATTTTTGCTTCCTGTCGACCAGTCGAATTTTAGCCCATTCCGACACCGTCGCGAAAAATAACGAAATTGCCCCTGGCGCGGTTTTTGTTTCCGATCAACCTGTCAAATTTTAGCCCATTCCGACTCCGTCGCGAAAAATGACTGAATTGCCCCTGGGGCGGTTTTTGTTTCCGATCAACCTGTCGAATTTTAGCCCATTCCGACACTGTCAGGAAAAATGACGAAAATGCATCCGGCGCGATTTTTGTTTCCGATCAACCTGTCAAATTTTAGCCCATTTCGACACCGTCGCGAAAAATGACGAAATTGCCCCTGGCGCGGTTTTGGGTCCTATCAACCTGTCAAATTTTAGCACATTCCGACTCCGTCGCGAAAAATGACTAAATTATCGTTGGGGCGATTTTTGTTTCCGATCAACCTGTCAAATTTTAGCCCATTCCGACTCCGTCGCGAAAAATGACGAAATTGCCCCTGGCGCTGTTTTTGTTTCCGATCAACCAGCCAAATTTCAGGCCATTCCGACACCGTTACGAAAAATGACGACATTGCCCCTGGCGCGGTTTTTTTCAGATCAACCTGTCAAATTTTAGCCCATTCCGACACAATCGAAAAAAATGACGTAGTTGCCCCGACGCGATTTTTGTTTCCGATCAACCTGTCAAATTTTAGCACATTCCGACTCCGTCGCGAAAAATGACTAAATTATAGTTGGGGCGATTTTTGTTTCCGATCAACCTGTCAAATTTTAGCCCATTCCGACACCGCCACGTAAAATGACGAAATTGCCCCTGGCACGATTTTTGTTTCAGATCAACCCGTCAAATTTGAGCCTATTCCGATTCCGTAGCGAAAAATGACGAAATTGCCCCTGGCGCTGTTTTTGTTTCCGATCAACCTGTCAAATTTTAGCCCATTCCGACACCGTCGCGAAAAATGACGAAGTTGCCCCCGGCGCGATTTTTGCTTCCAATCAACCAGCCAAATTTCAGGCCATTCCGACACCGTTGCGAAAAATGACGAAATTGCCCCTGGCGCGATTTTTTTTCAGATCAACCTGTCAAATTTTAGCCCATTCCAACACAATCGCAAAAAATGACGAAGTTGCCCCGGTGCTATTTTTGTTTCTGATCAACTTGTCAAATTGTAGCCCATTCCGACTCCGTCGCGAAAAATGACTAAATTGCCCCTGGGGCGGTTTTTGATTCCGATCAACCTGTCAAATTGTAGCCCATTCCGACTCCGTCGCGAAAAATGACGATATTGCCCCTGGCGCGGCTTTGTTTCCGATCAACCTGTCAAATTGTAGCCCATTCCGACTCCGTCGCGAAAAATGACGATATTGCCCCTGGCGCTGTTTTTGTTTCCGATCAACCTGTCAAATTTTAACCCATTTCGACACCGTCGCGAAAAATGACGAAATTGCCCCCGCGCAATTTTTTTTCCATTCACCCTACGAAATTTTAGCCCATTCCGACAACGTCGCGAAAAATGACGATATTGCCCCTGGCGCTGTTTTTGTTTCCGATCAACCTGTCAAATTTTAGCCCATTCCGACACCGTCGCGAAAAATGACGAAATCGCCCTCGGCGCGATTTTTGATTCCAATCAAGCAGCCACATTTCAGGCCATTCAACACCATTGCGAAAAATGACAAGATTGCCCCTGGCGCGGTTTTTTTTCCGATCAACCTGTCAAATTTTAGCCTATACCGACACAGTCGCGAAAAATGACGAAATTGCCCCGGCGCGATTTTTGTTTCCGATCAACCTGTCAAATTTCAGCACATTCCGACACCATCGCGAAAAATGACGAAATTGCCCCTGGCACGATTTTTAGTACCGATCAACAAGCCAAATTTCAGCCCATTCCGACACCGTCGCGAAAAATGACGAAATTGCCCACGACGCGATTTTTACTTCCTGTCGACCAGTCGAATTTTAGCCCATTTCGACACCGTCACGAAAAATGACGAAATTGCCCCTGGCGCGATTTTTGTTTCCGATCAACCTGTCAAATTTTAGCCCATTCCGACTCCGTCGCGAAAAATTACTAAATCGCCCCTTGGGCGGTTTTTGTTTCCGATAAACCTGTCATATTTTAGCCCATTCCGACACCGCCGCGTAAAATGACGAAATTGCCCCTGGCACGATTTTTGTTTCATATCAACCTGTCAAATTTGAGCCTATTCCGACTCCGCAGCGAAAAATGACGAAATTGCCCCTGGCGCTGTTTTTGTTTCCGATCAACCTGTCAAATTTTAGCCGTTTCCGACACCGTCGCGAAAAATGACGAAATTGCCCCCGGCGCGATTTTTGCTTCCAGTCAACCAGCCAAATTTCAGGCCATTCCGACACCGTTACGAAATATGACGAAATTGCCCCTGGGGCGATTTTTGTTTTCGATCAACCTGTCGAATTTTAGCCCATTCCGACACCGTCAGGAAAATGACGAAAATGCACCCGGCGCGATTTTTGTTTCCGATCGACCTGTCAAATTTTAGCACATTTCGACTCCGTCGCGAAAAATGACGAAGCTGCCCCCGGCGCGATTTTTGCTTCCAATCAACCAGCCAAATTTCAGGCCATTCCGACACTGTTGCGAAAAATGACGAAATTGCCCTGGCGCGATTTTTTTTCAGATCAACCTGTCAAATTTCAGGCCATTCTGACACCGTCGCGAAAAATGACGAAGTTGCCCCGACGCGATTTTTGTTTGCGATCAACCTGTCAAATTGTAGCCCATTCCGACTCCGTTGCGAAAAATGACGAAGCTGCCCACGGCGCGATTTTTGCTTCCAATCAACCAGCCAAATTTCAGGCCATTCCGACACCGTTTCGAAAAATGACGAAATTGCCCCTGGCGCGATTTTTTTCAGATCAACCTGTCAAATTTTAGCCCATTCCGACACAATCGCAAAAAATGACGAAGTTGCCCCGGCGCTATTTTTGTTTCTGATCAACTTGTCAAATTGTAGCCCATTCCGACTCCGTCGCGAAAAATGACTAAATTGCCCCTGGGGCGGTTTTTGTTTCCGATCAACCTATCGAATTTTAGCCCATTCCGACTCCGTCGCGAAAAATGATTAAATTGCCCCTGGGGCGGTTTTTGTTTCCGATCAACCTATCGAATTTTAGCCCATTCCGACTCCGTCGCGAAAAATGATTAAATTGCCCCTGGGGCGGTTTTTGTTTCCGATCAACCTATCGAATTTTAGCCCATTCCGACAAAATTGCCCCCGGCGCGATTTTTGTTTCCGATCAACCTGTCAAATTTGAGCCCATTCCGACACCGTCACGAAAAATGACGAACTTGCCGCTGGCCCGATTTTTGTTTCCGATCAACCTGTCAAATTCTAGCCCATTTCGACACCGTCGCGAAAAATGACGAAATTTTCCCTGGCACGATTTTTGTTTCTGATAAACCTTTCGTATTTTAGCCCATTCCAATACCGTCACGTAAAATGACGAAATTGCCCCCGGCGCGACTTTTGTTTCCGATCAACCTGTCAAATTTTAGCCCATTCCGACACCGTCGCGAAAAATGACGAAATTGCCCCCGACACGATTTTTGTTTACGATCAACCTGTCAAATTTGAGCCCATTCCAACACCGTCACGGAAAATGACGAACTTGCCCCTGGCCCGATTTTTGTTTCCGATCAACCCGTCAAATTCTAGCTCATTTCGACACCGTCGCGAAAAATGACGAAATTTTCCCTGCCACGATTTTTGTTTCTGATAAACCTTTCGAACTTTAGCTCATTCCAATACTGTCACGTAAAATGACGAAATTGCCCCCGGCGCGATTTTTGCTTCCAATCAACCAACCAAATTTCTGGCCATTCCGACACCGTTGCGAAAAATGACGAAATTTTCCCTGGCACGGTTTTTTTCTGATCAACCTGTCAAATTTTAGCCCATTCCGACACAATCGCAAAAAAAGACGACGTTGCCCCGGCGCGATTTTTGTTTCCGATCAACCTGTCGAATTTTAGCCCATTCCGACACCGTCAGGAAAAATGACGAAACTGCCCCCGGCGCGATTTTTGTTTCCAATCAACCTGTCAAATTTTAGCCCATTTCGACACCGTCGTGAAAAATGACAAAATTGCCCCCGACACGATTTTTGTTTACGATCAACCTGTCAAATTTGAGCCCATTCCGACACCGTCACGAAAAATGACGAACTTGCCCCTGGCCCGATTTTTGTTTCCGATCAACTTGTCAAATTCTAGCCCATTTCGACACCGTCGTGAAAAATGACGAAATTGTCCCTGGCACGATTTTTGTGTTCCGATAAACCTGTCGAATTTTTACCCATTCCAATACCGTCACGTAAATTGACGAAATTGACCCCGGCGCGATTTTTGTTTCCGATCAACCGGTCAAATTTTAACCCATTTCGACACCGTCGTGAAAAATGACGGAATTGCCCCCGCGCAATTTTTGTTTCCCGTCACCCTGCGAAATTTTAGCCCATTCCGACAACGTCGTGAAAAATGACGATATTGCCCCTGGCGCGGTTTTTGTTTCAGATCAACGTGTCAATTTGAGCCCATTCCGACTCCGTCGCGAAAAATGACGAAATTGACCCTGGCGCTGTTTTTGTTTCCGATCAACCTGTCAAATTTTAGCCCATTCCGACACCGTCGCAAAAAATGACGAAATCACCCTCGGCGCGATTTTTGCTTCCAATCAACCAGCCACATTTCAGGCCATTCAACACCATTGCGAAAAATGACAAGATTGCCCCTGGCGCGGTTTTTTTTCCAATCAACCTGTCAAATTTTAGCCTATACCGACACAGTCGCGAAAAATGACGAAATTGCCCCGGCGCGATTTTTGTTTCCGATCAACCTGTCAAATTTCAGCACATTCCGACACCATCGCGAAAAATGACGAAATTGCCCCTGGGACGATTTTTTGTACCGATCAACAAGCCAAATTTCAGCCCATTCCGACACCGTCGCGAAAAATGACGAAAATGCCCCCGGCGCGATTTTTACTTCCTGTCGACCAGTCGAATTTTAGCCCATTTCGACACCGTCGCGAAAAATGACGAAATTGCCCCTGGCGCGGTTTTTGTTTCCGATCAACCTGTCAAATTTTAGCCCATTCCGACTCCGTCCCGAAAAATTACTAAATTGCCCCTGGGACGGTTTTTGTTTCCGATAAACCTGTCATATTTTAGCCCATTCGGACACCGCCGCGTAAAATGACGAAATTGCCCCTGGCACGATTTTTGTTTCATATCAACCTGTCAAATTTGAGCCTATTCCGACTCCGTAGCGAAAAATGACGAAATTGCCCCTGGAGCTGTTTTTGTTTCCGATCAACCTGTCAAATTTTAGCCCTTTCCGACACCGTCGCGAAAAATGACGAAATTGCCCCTGGCGCGATTTTTGCTCCCAATCAACCAGCCAAATTTTAGGCCATTCCGACACCGTTGCGAAAAATGACGAAATTGCCCCTGGCGCGATTTTTTTCAGATCAACCTGTCAAATTTTAGCCCATTCCGACTCCGTCGCGAAAAATGACGAAATTGCCCCTGGCGCGGTTTGGTGTCCGATCAACCTGTCAAATTTTAGCTCATTCCGACACCATCGCTTAAAATGACTAAATTCCCGTTGGGGCGGTTTTTGTTTCCGATCAACCTGTCAAATTTTAGCCCATTTCGACACCATCGCGAAAAATGACGAAATTGCCCCTGGCGCGGTTTGGTGTCCGATCAACCTGTCAAATTTTAGCACATTCCGACTCCATCGCTTAAAATGACTAAATTCCCGTTGGGGCGGTTTTTGTTTCCGATCAACCTGTCAAATTTTAGCCCATTCCGACTCCGTCGCGAAAAATGACGAAATTGCCCCTGGCACTGTTTTTGTTTCCGATCAACCAGCCAAATTTCAGGCCATTCCGACACCGTTGCGAAAAATGACGAAATTGCCCCTGGCGCGGTTTTTTTTCAGATCAACCTGTCAAATTTTAGCCCATTCCGACACAATCGCAAAAAATGACGAAGTTGCCCCGACGCGATTTTTGTTTTCGATCAACCTGTCAAATTGTAGCCCATTCCGACTCCGTCGCGAAAAATGACAAAGCTGCCCCGGCGCGATTTTTGCTTCCAATCGACCAGCCAAATTTCAGGCCATTCCGACACCGTTGCGAAAAATGACGAAATATTCCCTGGCACAGTTTTTTTCTGATCAACCTGTCAAATTTGAGCCCATTCCGACACAATCGCAAAAAATGACGAAATTGCCCCGGCGCGATTTTT
>NW_019254414.1:0-1188 GCF_002742605.1 Olea europaea var. sylvestris
GATTTTTAACATAAAAATAAACTGGCCACTTCAATCCTTCCGCTTCTTTAACAACATCATAAATTGTAAATTCCACTATTCGAGTTAGTGGATTTATTGTTCGTCGAATAATTTGATTATTCACTACAAAATATTTGATAGATTTGAGCACAAAATCAATTAAACCTGCGTCTCCACAAGGATTAGCAAAAATGTATTACAACAAATCACTAATAGTATCAATGGTTTTTTTCACTCAATTCTCTGTACTTGTCACTGTCTCCAATAGATTTTCTTGCCTCTTTCCTTAGCTCATGCCTGGACATACCACATTTTCTATTAAGATTATTAGCTTTGTGCTCATTCAAGAGCTTTATAGTTACGACTAGCACATGCTCAAGTCTCCTAGAAGCCCATCTGCAATCACATTTTGCCAATAAATTCACAAATGTTCTAAAACTCATCGGATTGTCCTCTGTTTTCAACTTATATCCACAAGGATTAGCAAAAATGTATTACAACAAATCACTAATAGTATCAATGGTTTTTTTCACTCAATTCTCTGTACTTGTCACTTATTTGTTTGATTTCCATTCCTTTTCCATCATTCTTGAAATCATTAATAATTTTATCAAGGCCTGATGAGCCCAGTATCTGAATTGATGTAGCATACTTCTGTTCTGTAACCTCGAAACTCCCACAACTAAATACTATTTAAATAAGTATTTGAACTTGTTTATAGTTGAAGACAGTATGAGTTTCTCAAATTTAAACATGCATAAACAACAACAAAGGGAAAAAAAGGAAAAGAAAAGAGAACCTAATAATCATTTCATTTTTATTTGTTAGAAGCCACCATATTTTTGTAAATCTCAAGCACCAATCTGTTCTCAAATTCAGTTCTTGCATACCTATTTGGAATCTGTCGAATGGGATTCTTTTCGAACCCAAAAGATTAATTCCAGAGCCTGTGTTTCTTGCCAGCTTAAGCATCATGTCGATGCATGGATTCTTCAAATAGTACACTCACAGGAAGGGAAACAAATAAATCAGTTCAAAACAGGGGTGGGTATTAATTTGAAGAGTCTTTACCTTAGAGAAATATTTCGATTTGGATCTTGGGATGCGAGCGACTAGATTGAGAGGCACCGGTGGTCACGGTGGAAGGCAGAGAGACACGATAGTGAGAGCTGAGCACCGTTAGTCGGC
>NW_019254415.1:0-1188 GCF_002742605.1 Olea europaea var. sylvestris
TTTGTAATGCTTGGAGAGTCGGCGTACGAGGAATTGAGCGTAACTTTTGCAGACGGTGTCCGTTTACGGCCCATAAGTACTTTGTGGAAATGTAGCGACCGTTTTGGATTGAACTCACAACTTCGTCGTGACGTATAAGGGATTTCAGCCATTTTTTGAAATAATGAGCACTTGCATATTTGGAACGCTTGGATAGTCGGCGTACGAATAATTGAGCGTAACTTTTGCGTTCGGTGTCCGTTATGGGCCCATAAGTACTTTTGGGAAATGTAGCGACCATTTTGGATTGAACTCAAGACGTCATCGTGACGTATGAGGGATTTCGGCCTTTTTTCTAAAGAATGAGTGCTTCCATATTTGTAACGCTTGGAGAGTCGACGTACGAGGAATTGAGCGTAACTTTTGTAGACGGTGTCCGTTTAGGGCCCATAAGTACTTTTTGAAAATGTAGCGACCGTTCTGGATTGAACTCACAACTTCATCGTGACGTATGAGAGATTTTAGCCATTTTTTGAAAGAATGAGCACTTGCATATTTGGAACGCTTGGATAGTCGGCGTCCGAAGAATTCAGCGCAACTTTTGCGTACGGTGTCCGTTTTGGTCCCATAAGTACTTCTTGGAAATGTAGCGACCATTTAGGATTGAACTCACAACTTCGTCGTGACGTATGAGGGATTTTAGCCATTTTTTGAAAGAATGAACACTTGCATATTTGGAACGCTTGGATAGTCGGCGTACGAAGAATTTAGCGTAACTTTAGCGTACGGTGTCCGTTTTGGGACCATAAGTACTTTTGGGAAATGTAGCGACCGTTTTGGATTGAACTCAAGACTTCGTCGTGACGTATGAGGGATTTTGGCCTTTTTTCTAAAGAATGAGTGCTTCCATATTTGTAACGCTTGGAGAGTCGACGTACGAGGAATTGAGCATAAGTTTTGTAGACGGTGTACGTTCAGGGCCCATAAGTACTTTTTGGAAATGTAGCGACCGTTTTGGATTGAACACAAGACTTCGTCGTGACGTATAAGGGATTTCGGCCTTTATTCCAAAGTTTGAGCGCTTCCATATTTGTAACGCTTGGAGAGTTGGCGTACGAGGAATTGGGCGTAACTTTTGCAGACGGTGTCCGTTTAGGGCCCATAAGTACCTTTTGGAAATGTAGCGACCGTTTTGGATTGAACTCACAA
>NW_019254416.1:0-1188 GCF_002742605.1 Olea europaea var. sylvestris
TAAATCCAAATTGTAATCAAGTCCCTTATTTTCTATTTTATATAACATTTAGTAATTAATTTCCCATAATTGAAACTTAAACCCCAAAATTCTATTTTATTCATCTTAACCCTTTATTCAATACTTATTTCCTTCTTTGTGAACAATTATTTTTTATCTATTCAAAATGACATCTTAAATTAGAAAAAATTGAAGCTTGAAAGACGTATCCATGTACGAAATTTGGACTCTTTTTAGTCTTGCTCTCATGTTCTACATTTTAGAAAATAAAAGATCTAATATTTAAATATGTACTAGTGCCCGATACTCGTTCCCAAGTCCGAGTATCATAGATTGTAAGCAATAATATTACATTTTCTATGATCTCTAGTATTGTAGCCACCTTGCCTACTTTGGCTGCATGGCCAACCTGTATGGGTCGACGGCTGTGTGAACCTATTCAGGCTAGGACCATCATCTGAAACTGAGGCTCAGCCCGAGCCTTAGCTTGGTTCCATCAAGTTACGAGTCGAGTCTACTCGAGCTTTTCTGGAGACAAGCCACAAGCTGCCCAAGCCGACAAGCTGAATAGACATTCTCTTATTTGGAGATGGTATAGTGACCAGAAAAGATTTGTCACAAAACTTGGAAATGTGTAATATACCACACACATTGAACCCAAAAATGTGATTAAAGCACTTGAAGATATATCAAGGGTTCTTACAATGCCAAAAGAGCAGGCTCGGTTTGAGCAAAACAATGTGAGGGAATTAGTACGTCGACCAAAAGATACAAATATTATTTGAAGGCCTATTAGCAAAAAATGTCCATACGTTTCAATTTTTTGCACTTTCACTTATATTTCTACGTTTCATTGTGTAAAACATCATTATGTAAATTTCTGATTGGTTTATGATTGGGATGAAATTGAATTATTCAATTAGTGTGGTGTGCTCATTATATCTAATGGTAAATTATAATTAAATAAGCATACTTTTGAGACATTGTGACTAGTCTAAATGTGTCCATCTACTGATTGGGTTGTCATCTGTAAGGTGACAAGAACTTATATGTTCAATATCTGTATCTCTTTAAACTGTAATATGATTTGCATTAACGGGTGGGTTCATTGAAGGAGAGGGCTACCACCATAGGTGTGTGAAGAATTGTCCTTGATAATAAATAAAAATCGTGAGAAAAGAGCTACCC
>NW_019254417.1:0-1188 GCF_002742605.1 Olea europaea var. sylvestris
TTCTTCCTCCGCTGACTCTCCAAGCGTTCCAAATGTACAAGTGCTCATTCCATCAAAAAATGGCAAAAATCCCTCGTACGTCATGACGAAGTGGTTAGTTCAATCTAAAACGGTCGCTACATTTCCAAAAATTACTTACGGGCCCAAAATGAACACCGTGTGCAAAAGTTAAACTCAATTCCTCGTTCACCGACTCTCCAAGCGTCCAAAATATGCAAGTGCTCATTCTTTCGAAAAATGGCCAAAATGCCTCATACGTCACGATGAAGTGGTGAGTTCAATCCAAAACGGTCGCTACATTTTCAAAAAGTACTTATGGGCCCAAAACGGACACCGTGTGCAAAAGTTACGCTCAATTCTTCGTACGTCGACTCTCCAAGCGTTCCAAATATACAACTGCTCATTCTTTCGAAAAACGGCATAAATCCCTCTTACGTCACGATGAAGTGCTGAGTTCAATTCAAAACGGTCGCTACATTTTCAAAAAGTACTTATGGGACCAAAACGGACACCGTGTGCAAAAGTTACACTCAATTCTTCATCCGCTGACTCTCCAAGCGTTCCAAATGTACAAGTGCTCATTCCATTGAAAAATGGCAAAAATTCCTCGTACGTCACGACGAAGTGGTGAGTTCAATCTAAAACGGTCGCTACATTTCCAAAAATTACTTACGGGGCCCAAAACGGACACCGTGTGCAAAAGTTAAACTCAATTCCTCTTTCGCCGACTCTCCAAGCGTTCCAAATATGCAAGTTCTCATTCTTTCAAAAAATGGACAAAATCCCTCATACGTCACGATGAAGTGGTGAGTTCAATCCAAAACGGTCGCTACATTTCCAAAAAGTACTTATGGGCCCAAAATGGACATCGTGTGCAAAAGTTAAGCTCAATTCTTCGTACGCCGACTCTCCAAGCGTTCCAAATAAGAAAGTGCTCATTCTTTCAAAAATGGACAAAATCCCTCGTACGTCACGACGAAGTGGTGAGTTCAATCCAAAACGGTCGCTACATTTCCAGAAAGTACTTATGGGCCTAAAACGGAGACCATGTGCAAAAGTTACGATCAATTCTTCGTACGCTGACTCTACAAGCGTTCAAAATATACAAGTGCTCATTCTTTCGAAAAATGGCCAAAATCCCCCATACGTCACGATGAAGTGGTGAGTTCAATCCAAAACGGTCGCTAC
>NW_019254418.1:0-1188 GCF_002742605.1 Olea europaea var. sylvestris
CCCCTGTTTGGACAGATATCTGTCACCCTAGAATCACCCTACTTGTTAAACCCCAGAATCATAAAACAGAATATCATGTTTTCAGATCATCCATGGATCAAAGAGGATGGAGAAGCACCTGACACACCACTGGATAATGCTGTTCTTGACAGGCTCAAACAGTTCAGGGCTATGAACAAATTCAAAAAAGCTGCACTTCGGGTAATTATACTTTGGCTAGAATTTTCAACTTTTTCCTTTCATTTCCGTAGAATCGTCCTAGTGAGATCCTTTACACATATATGGAAAAATGAATGATTCATCTAGTTCAAATTGTTCTCTGATAATGGCCAGTCAGGACTATATTTCTTGGTTTTATATACATTGCCTTATTGTAGAGAAAAGTTAAATAAAAATGTATAATTGCAACATGCATGTCAAATTCCCTAATAGTAGGTTTGATTGGACAGACACGACAAGATTAAGAAAGAAAAATTAGTGGTATTGTTTTATCAGTGCTGTTAAGTATTGTGTAGCAGATATAATCCTAACGGTTTGCTGCTTTTGGACGGAGTAGGTTATTGCTGGTTGCCTGTCCGAGGAAGAAATAATGGGATTGAAAGTAATGTTTAAAGGTATGGATACTGACAACAACGGTACAATAACTCTAGAAGAGCTAAAGCAGGGACTGGCAAAGCAAGGGACAAAGTTATCAGAATATGAAGTTAAACAATTGATGGAAGCAGTAAGTTTCCAAAACTGAATGTTATTAAGAAGCATAAATTCTCATTCTGAAAGTACTATGGTTTATGTAGATGTAACAATAATATACTCACTATCTGTACGAAAAATTAGGCCGATGCTGATGGGAATGGAACGATTGATTATGAAGAATTCATTACAGCAACAATGCATATGAACAGAATGGACAGAGAAGAGCATCTTTACACTGCCTTCCAATACTTTGATAAAGATCATAGCGGGTAATTGTACAAGGACATTAACATTACACAATGATGATATGTCGATATCTATACATGGGAATATTGGTTAATGCTAATCTTGTGCTAATGTTTTTCTATATGATCAGGTATATTACAATAGAAGAACTCGAGCAAGCTCTTCGAGAGTTTGGAATGAATGATGGGAAGGACATAAAGGAAATAATTTCAGAAGTTGACGCTGATAATGTAAGCACTGAATCTCAAT
>NW_019254419.1:0-1188 GCF_002742605.1 Olea europaea var. sylvestris
GATTGTCGGCGTTCGAGAAATTGAGCGTAACTTTTGCAGACGGTGTCCATTTTGGGCCCATAAGTACTTTTCGATAATGTTGCGATCGTTTTGGATTGAACTCACGGCTTCGTCATGACGTATGAGGGATTTCGGCCATTTTTCGAAGAACGAGCACTTGCATATTTGAAATGCTTGGATTGTCAGTGTTCGACGAATTGAGCATAACTTTTGTAAACGGTGTCCGTTTTGGGCCCATAAAGTACTTTTTGTAAATATAGCGACTGTTTTGGATTGAACTCACGGCTTCGTCGTGACATATGAGGTATTTCAACAATTTTTGAAGAACTCGCACATGCATATTTGGAGCAGTAGGATCGTCGACGTTCGAGGAATTGAGCGTAAATTTTATAGACGATGTCCCTTTTGGGCCCATATGTACTTTTTGGTAATGTAGCGACCATTTTGGATTGAACTCACGGCTTCGTCGTGATGTATGAGGGATTTTGGCCATTTTTCGAAGAACGAGCACTTGCATATTTGGAATGCTTGGATTGTCGACGTTTGAAGAATTAAGCGTAACTTTTGCAAACAGTGTCCGTTTTGGGCCCATAAAATAGTTTTCAGAAATTTGGCGACCGTTTTGGATTGAACTCAAGGCTTCATCGTGGCTTATGAGCGATTTTGGCCATTTTTCGAAGAACGGGCACTTGTTTATTTGGTTGTCAACGTTCGAGGAATTGAGCGTAACTTTTACAGATGGTGTCCGTTTTGGGCCCATAAGTACTTTTCGGTAATTTAGCGACCATTTTGGATTGAACTCACGGCTTCGTAGTGATGTATGAGGGATTTCGGCCATTTTTCAAAAAATGAGCACTTGCAAATTTGGAACGCTTGGATTGTCGACGTTCGAAGAATTGAGTGTAATTTTTGCAAACAGTGTCCATTTTGGGCCCATAAAATACTTTTCGAAAATGTAGCGATCGTTTTGGATTGACCTCAGGGCTTCGTCGTGGCTTGTGAGGGATTTTGGCCATTATTTGAAGAACGAGCACTTGCTTATTCGGATTGTCGACGTTCGAGGAATGGAGCGTAACCTTTCCAGACGGTGTCGGTTTGGGCCCATAAGTACTTTTCGATAATATAGCGACCGTTTTGGATTAAACTCACGACTTCATCATGACGTATGAGGGATTTCGGCCATCTTTC
>NW_019254420.1:0-1188 GCF_002742605.1 Olea europaea var. sylvestris
AGAACATACCTCACTGGATCTTGATTTCGGATCTTGAATATTAAAATTTGAACTGCAATATTTTCATCTTTAGCTTCTTCACTTTTAATCTTGAATTCTTTTAAATTCTTCTAAAATATGTAGCCAGTGATAAAATTCCGTTGTCATATTCTATGATTAGAATAAGAATATCCAAGGATCTCCAATTGGCTAGATTTTCTATATGTGATCATGTAATCATTAGTTCTCTATAGATACCCGAAAACCCAATTGGCTGCTTTCCAATATATCAATCCTAGAGTTACTTAAATATCTGCTTAACATTCCGACAATGAATACTGTATTCGGATGTGTGCAAAAATTTAAGCATACATTAAACTCCCAACTGCTAAAAAAGGAATTTTATGTATTTCATTTTCTTTCCTTTGAGCATTGATTGAGATTAAAGTTGTCTCCCTCAGCAATAGAGATATCACATGGTTTACATTCATGCATCCCAAAATTCTTAAAAACCTTATAGATATAGCTCTTCTATAATAATCTAAAACTGCCCAATAAAAATCCTAGTGTCTATATTCTTAATACAAAAGAGGTATTACCAAGATTTTTCATTTCAAAATTTCATGAAAGAAATCTCTTGGTATCATGCAATAAGCTCATATCATTGCAGACAAGTAGTATGTCATTGACATGCAATGCCAAAAATATGCTTACTCCCACTAAAATTATCAACCAAAGTCATCTCAAAATCTTTAGATAATTATTTGATGAAATTTATAATACCATTGGCGGGAAACTTGCTTAAGACCGTAGATGAATTTCTTTAATTTATAACCATCAGATATAGCTCAAGATCAAAATGTATTACAAGGTCCATAATAGCCCTAAAAGATTCTTTCATAGAAAACGGAGAGAAAGTCTCTTTAAAATCAATACCTTCATTTTGAGTAAAGCCATTTACAATAAGACCAGCCTTATATTTCTCCACATCAGCTTTCGAATCACTCTTGATTTTAAATATCCATTTACAACCAATGAGCTTCATACCTTCAGGCAATGGGATAAGTTTTCAAACGTCATTGTTAGCCGTGAACTTTATCTCTTTATTCATTGCATCAATCCACTCTTAAGAATTATTACTTTGCATTGCATGATGAAATTTGATTGATAGATCTTCTTCTACCAATACAATACCATCATTTTTTTTTT
>NW_019254421.1:0-1188 GCF_002742605.1 Olea europaea var. sylvestris
AAATAATTATGAAGAAATAATGTTTAGTGCTCTCGCCTAGTAGGACTCTGTGAGCAAGAGTGACGTGTGTCGATTGGAGTTGCCCAAGTATGATTAAGCAGAAAATCTTAGCTGGAGTAGAGTGATGGGGTTATGAATTTCTCCTATTTTTTATTGTGTACATTGCCGAGGATCTAGCCCCAGTGAAGCGTTCAATAATCAAGCCAGCATTGGAGAATTTGATAGCAGACCTATTCGATTTCAATGGCTATTTGATGTACTTTTTAACCGTCTTTATGTCGGTGTAAACTGTAATGTAATTCCTTTAGTCTTTTCAAAGGAAAAAAGATTTAGAGTATTAGAAATTGTAAATAACTATGGAAAAAATAATGTTTAGTGCTCTCGCCTAGTAGGACTCGGAGGTCAAGAGTGACGTGTGTCGATAGAATTGCACAAGTAAGATCAAGGAGAAAATCTTAGTTGGAGTAGAGTGATCGGGTTATGAATTTAACTTATTTTTTTATATGTGTACGTTATCGAGGATCTGGCCTCAGGGGAAGAACTCAATTATCAAGTCAACATTGGAGAATTTGATAGCAGACCTATTCGATTTCGATGGCTATCTGATATACTTTTTAACGGTATTTATTTCGTTGTAAACTATAATATAATTCCTTTATCCTTTCAAAATAAAAAAGACTTAGAGTATTAGAAGTTGTAAAAAATTATGAAAAAATAATGTTTAGTGGAGGGCTCTGTGAGCAAGAGTGACATGTGTCGATCGAGGTTGCACAAGTACGATCAAGTAGAAATTCTTAGTTGGAGTAGAGTCATTGGGTTATGAATTTAACTTATTTTTTAATGTGTACATTGCCGAGGATCTAGCCCCAAGGGAAGCACTCAATAATCAAGTTAGCATTGGAGAATTTGATAGCAGACCTATTCGATTTCGACGCCTATCTGATGTATTTTTTAATGGTCTTTATGTCGCTGTAAACTATAATATAATTCCTTTATCCTTTCAAAAGAAAAAAGACTTAAGAGTATTAGAAATTGTAAAAAATTATGAAAAATTAATGTTTAGTCCTTTCGCCTACCAGGGCTCTGTGAGCAAGAGTGACGTGTGTCGATTGGAGTTGTACGAGTATGATCAAGAAGAAAATCTTAGATGGTGTAGAGTGATCGGGTTATGAATTTATCTTTTTTTTT
>NW_019254422.1:0-1188 GCF_002742605.1 Olea europaea var. sylvestris
CCTCATTTCACTCATTTTTTCTCACACAAAAAGCAAGAGCTTTTACATACTAAAGAAAGAGTTTCCAAGAGAGAAAAAGAGAGTGAGAAAAACTATTTTTCCTAGAAGTTTAAGAAGTGTTTTCAAACATCAATTCTCAACGGTTTTCAAACATCCAAGGAGTGCATATTTTTCAATGTCCAAGTTTCAAAGAAGTTTTCAATCCAAGTTTTCAAAGTTTCAAAAGCATTAATCAATGTAGGTAGAGGTGCAATGTGTTTGATCATGTTAAGTTATAAGTTTCACTTCATGTTAATGTTTGTATGTCAAATGGAACTCCGGTACGGCATATCCCTCTATGTTAATAGTTGTATGTCAAATGGTACTCCGGTACGGCATACCCCTCTATGTTGAAAAAATGTTTGTATGTCAAATGGTGTCCTCGGGTACGGCATACCCCTTCATGTCAAATGGTGCCTCTAGGTATGGCACGTATGAAAAGTTATAAAGTTAATGTTTTGAAATGTATAGCTTGATCACGAATGCACCTATGAAACGTATTGAGTTTTTCAGCTCACGGGTTTAATCCCATCTTTACCGATTGAAGGAATTCTACCTTAGGCATGGATGAAGGAGAAGATGGAGAGTGATGGAACGAGCCCATGAAAATCTGGAGAATAAGTGATTTGGATTTATTTTTATGAAATGTTTTCCAATATTATTTCTTTAAAGTTTTGAATAAAGCAGAATGAGAGAATAAGTTATGTTTTCTTCAAATAAATTACATTTTGTTGTTACAAAAAAATGATTCAGTGTTTTTGTTTAAAGTATTTAAAGTATTGTTATTTAAATTATTATCCGAAGATGTAAGCTTTCGCTAAACCATAGACACTTGTTACTAAACCACCGGTTAAGCTAAGTAAAGTAAGTAGCGGTCCGGTCCACTAGGGGTCGGGGTATTATAGACTAGATCCAACGTATAGTGGTTTTTGATTTCATGATAACTTCGGGTTTGTTCGTTTTTGGCAAATTGTTAGTCTAATTCTATTGGAATCGAGCAACAAAATGATAACTTCGGGTTTTTTCAATTTTGGCGAATTGCTAGTTTAATTGGATTGGAATCGAGCCAATGAAAAGTTTCTTTTGATTTGATGATAACTTCGGGTTTGTTCATTTTTGGCGAATTGCTAGTCTAATTCGATTGGAACC
>NW_019254423.1:0-1188 GCF_002742605.1 Olea europaea var. sylvestris
ACTGGCATTATCTTTATAGAGTATGTGAAATTAAAAGAGAATATTGTGGATCCGCTAACTAAAAGTTTAATAAGAGAGCAAGTCGAAAGTTCACCGAAGGGGATGAGATTAAAACTAATAAAATAATCAAAAGTTTCCATGGTGGCAACCCAACCTAGTTGACTGGAGATCCCAAGATCTAAGTTCAATGGGACACCCGAATTGTGAAAAACTTAGTATGCACTGGGAAGATTTTACTCCTACCCATTCCTATGATGAGTTAGTGCCTAGCTGCCACGAAATAGGTTAAGATACGCTTTTAATGATTTATATATCTTGATTCGTCCAAGTGGAGTATAACAGAATACTCTTTATGGAAATCACCTATGTGAGTGAGAAGGGGCCGTTTCTAAGAGAATTAGGTGAAGATGAATTCTCTAAAAACCGCTCATAAACCAGGAGGTGTCCAAGGCCAAAATGGACACAAACATGAGAACCAACTGTGTTCGAAGAAAACTGTGTGACTTCTATTGTTTAGATTTTCATGAACGGCTGACTGTTCAAAGTAACTTGCTACTGATTTCTGGCTAAGGAAATCCGATAGAGTTTACTAGGAAAAGTTCAAAGTCATTAACTACTTATCCCGATGCAGTCTTCTTCAATTTTTAATTTGAAAAACATATCAGATGTTATTGTTTGGAAAAGGCCAACATATTTCATTCATGTGGGGGTTGTTGGAAAAATGGTTATGAAATGGGTCAACTTTGAGTCCAAATTTCAGTAGGACCCACCTTTTAATTAATACGAGACCTAGCATATTCACATTCTACTCCGCGAGATGATTAATGTGATATATTTATTTTTCAAAAACCATTTAGAATTGAATGAAATATTAAGTGTTAAAGTAACCTACATAAAACTAAGTATTATGGAAGAATTTGATTTTTCGAACACTTATCCCACATAGGGAAGTTAGGAAACTTTGGTGTGGTTTATAAGGTGGAAGTTTGGGAATTGGGTTTGCGCCCCAAGGGATACCAATAGTCTTTGGAAGGGGGAAGATCTATATCCTATTAGGTTCGGTCATAAACCTACATGCGAGCGCTGCCGTCGTCGTCGTTCGTTCGGCCAGCCGGCTTGACACAACACGAGTACGTGCCCGTGTCCGAGTTCGAGTCCAGTCCAGTTCGTGTTCAGGTGCGGGTGGAC
>NW_019254424.1:0-3200 GCF_002742605.1 Olea europaea var. sylvestris
TTTTCTTCTGAGAAAGCATAACTCCAAATTTCTTTGTCAGGTTAGCAAATTGTAACAATTGCCTATGTGAATCTGCATCCCCTGAGAACAAGAGAATATCATAAATATAGATTAATGCTAAGTCTAATATTGGATGATAAATTCTAGTTATAGCATTTTGAAATCATGTAGAGGCCGTCTTAAGACCAAATGACATAATTGTCTATTGGTAGTGATGGTTTGTGATACAAAACCCCATGTTGTATCTTTCTTTTTCCTTGATGCCCAGTTGCCAAAATCCTGCTTTTAGATCAAATTTAGAAAATATCTTTGCTTCAGATGAGCTAACAAATAATTTCCTTTTGTTTGGAAGAGGAAATTTATCATCAACAAAGAAATGATTCAAATGTTTATAGTCAATTACAAGTCTCATTTTTCCACGAACTTGTTCATTTCTTTTATTGACATAAAAAGCTTGGCATGACCATTGGGAAGTAGTTCGCTCAATGAGACCTTCTGCTTGTAATTGGTTTAACTCTTGGGTGGCTAGCTGGAGATGTTCTAAGATCATTCCAATATGGTTGGCTTTTGTAGGGTTGATGTCGTCATTCTTTTTAAAGGGTAAAGCTATGAAAAAATCTGGGTTTTTCCATAAAGGATGAGTGAATTTAGTGAGGAAATCTGTGTGAGAATTTGCACAACATTTTTGATCTCATCAAGGTTGGTTATAGAAAAGTATGTGGTTGGCTGTATGTATGGTAAAAATTAGGATTTGTATCTGAGACCATTTGAAAGAAGAATAACTCATTTTGCCCATAATTGTTAAATGATGTCAAAACCAATTACAATATCTTTTTCTAGTAGAGATGGGCCAAGCAACTTATGTAAGACATTGCATTTTGGAAAAAAATGAAGTGTCACTGACTTACTGATCAACTCCATTGAGAAATATTCATTGTTTACGGTCTGAAAGATTTGTTGATGTGGCTTCTACATGTCTTTGGGGAGAATAGTTGGATTCAAAATTGAACACGCTACTCTAGTATCAAACAATCCTGCAACTATTATTGGCTTTTCATATTTTCCTAGAAATATTTTGACCTTAATCATCGAAACAGGTAGTCTGAGGTTGATGACTTGCATTCCATAGCATTCTTCTATACTGTCATAGTCACCAATGCATTCGTCATCAAATCAAATTCTAGTTCAACAACAGTTTTAGGGGATTGTTCATCTTCCTCATAAAACATTGATTCGAGATCTGCTTCATCATCTATTTGATGCAAGATTTTTTCCCTTCTTTTTATGTGAACAATTTTTTGCAAATGGCCCTTCGCGTCATAGATAAAACATCTATCTCCTTTCTTTTTTGAGAACTTTTTCTTAAAATACCGCTTTCTTCGAGGAAAAAATTTGGAAAATCTTTTATTATGAGATCTGAACTTCCTTTTGTGGTATTTTTTCTTCCCTGGGCACTCACAAATTCTGTTATCATGTCGGCTTTTGATTTTCAAATCTGGTTGGTCACAAACCTTTTCAAGCTTTTGACGTGTCGTACTGATATCCCTTAAAACTCTCTTTGGTTACAGAGTTTTTTCAAGGTTCGTTTGACCCACTTATGAAATTCTCCAAATGAGGTAGTTGACAATGATTATCCTTTTATCTCAATCATTTAGAGCGCCTTCTGACCAAGAGGATATGGTATGGACTCCATGTAAGCTTGCTTAATATTGTTATCATCTAGTCCACCAATAAGATAATATCGTTAGGCAGCATTGTGAAAGTGTTTGTCCAAATCTTTAGGATTGTAGGAATAACACTTTAGCTTGAAAAATTCTTTCCTTGCAGCATCCTTCAAATGATATGTCTTTCCACGAAATTCCTAGTAAAATGATTCTATAATAACATCAATTATTGGGAAATTTGAGTATTGGATATGGATTAATTCTCCAAGAGTATCATACTAGTCTTTGAGAAAATCTGCAATTCTTGCCAAAAAAAAAGATGTTATGACCATAGAATAAGTCATATTTGGCTTTTGCAATTTTGCTCACTTTCCACAGATTTGGAGGAATATCATAAAAAGTGTACTTAGTTGTTGAAGAAATGTTTTGTGAATAATAATTATTCACAGCATGAGCATCAAAATTATCAGTAATTTCTTCATCAACTATTTCTGGTTCACTAACAACAGGATTGCCTTGTTGAGTTTGACTCGCTTGTGGTAACTCAGCCATGCAGAAGGATGATCTTCTAGAGAATTATCCAATGACCCTTCAAATTCAGAATTTATTTCATTTGTGATGGTTAAAACAGGAGGTTTATAGGAGAAAGAATTTTGAGCTTTTTGTAGAAAGGTGGTAATGGGGTTTTTTAATCATCATTTGTGGCTGTGTTTCAAGGTTTGGTGGAGGTAAGGCTTGTGGATTTTGTGGAGGCGAAGTTGGTGGGTTTTGTGAAGATATCTGTCTAGTTTTCTTTAAACTGGAAAGAGAAAGAGGTTTTAATTTCTTTTCCCATTCTTCCAGAGTAAAAAGTTTAGCTGTAGATCTAAAAGCTCCAGTTGAATACATTGGTCCTGAAGTTTGTGAGAGATGGAAATATACAGTTGGATAGTAAGAAGTAAAAGGTTGAATCATGGAATTGTTTTCAAGAGAAATAAGTTGATTTTGAGATTCCTTATTTCTCTTTCTTGGTCTGTTATGGGTAAATGGTTTTTTAAAAGATTCATGATTTCATTGTGGAGGGTTTCAATTTTTTGTTTACAGGCTTCTAGAGAGGTTAACATGGTTTGTGCTTGTTGTAGAGTCCTTTCAATTCTTTGTTAACTTTGGTCAATTTTTCTCAACGGGGAATTTTGTTGAATTGTATTTTCTGACTACAAGTTCAAAACTTCTTCTGCTGCTGAAAGCTAGACAACCATCTGATCTGCAATAAATAGGCCTTTCGTTTACATCAAACCTATAGATAGGAATTTCTCTATTTGAGAAAGCAAATTGCATAGGAAAACATGAAGGCTTTTTGGTTGGAGATTCTTTTTGAAACATAATTTCAACTTTACCATTTGACTTTCTTCTAAAATGATGGGTTGATGATTGGACTGGGAAAAAATCCTTTGATGCTTGGTGATGTTGCTCATAACTAGTAACCTAAGTTTGTGGAGCATTGTTCATTAGTGGAAAATAATATTCATGAGTTGAAGGAAAAAGTTTATGCATGCA
>NW_019254424.1:11296-14864 GCF_002742605.1 Olea europaea var. sylvestris
AGTGTCTTTGAGCGTATTAAAGGAAAGGAGCCAAAAAAGGATGAAGACGTCTTGTGTGCAAGATGTAAAAGAGAAGTGAGTGGGAATACGGAGAAGCCAGGAATATGGCAGCATTCCCATCGCCCTACTTTCTTCCCAAACGCTCAGCCTGGTAGAGGGCGAGGTACATCGTTCTATAAGGGACCGCCTTTTGAGAGGCAGTTCAGGCCAGTAAATAATGGGAGAACATTCAGGCAGCAACCTCGCCAACTAAATGTATGGCATTCGTTCCAGTATAATGCAGGAAAGTCAATACCCTTCAACAAGATGACTAGAACCCAACAAAGGCATTTCCAATGAAATTATGGATGAATGATGAGGCAACAATAGGGAATGCCACGTCCTAAGGCACCTAAACTACTCGAGGTGGCCAATCAAAATGTTCTCAAAGACAATGAGGAGACTGGTACAGATGAATCAATGAAAGAGTTACCATAAACTTCTTCTAGGAGATTGAAGTTTGAGCGAGACAAAAGGGATGGAAAAGATCTAGATCAGCCCCTTACTATTCAGTTCGGTACGTTACCTCCTGTCGTGGCTAATAACTATTTACTAGCCAATGAGTTCAAAAATAAAGAGAGAGAAGAAGAAGAAAGAGAGGATAACGAAGGAGAAGCATGCATGCTGGAATATGAAGAAGGCCAGACTTCTAGAGAGGCCTACAATGGTGAGAAAGATGATGGTATGACAGACATTGAAGAGAAAATCGACCTGGAAACAGAAAGAAGAAGAAGAGGAGTATCGTACAATACTCTGTTGAAGCAACTACATCGAGAAGGAGTTCGTGAAGTAGACTTATTGGGAGAACCATCTGGGCGTTCTTTTGACTTTTACGTGCTGTATGGGACACCCAAAAGGAAGAAGAGAGTGCCTCGATCTAAAAAGTATGGATCATCTCCAAGAATAATGCCCCCTCCCACGGGTTGGGTAACGGAAGATGAAGCATTAGAAAATAGTAAAAAGGAAATTCAGGAGATAGAAGCTCAGTGCGATATGCTGCACGTTGACTTATCACAAAAGGATAACTCGACGGAGGACAAGCAGGAAGTAAAAATAGAGGCTGCCGAAAAGGTTATTTTTAAGCGGCCAGCCATGAAATTGACTAAACACTTGAGGCCGTTGTACGTTAAAGATTTAGTTAACGGCATACCTGTGGCAAAAGTGCTTATCGATAATGGAGCAACTATAAACACCATTCCATCTAGGATGATGAGGAAATTTACAAAGACAGAAGGGGATATGATTCCAACAGAAATATCCTTATAAGTTTCAATGGAGGAGCAACTGCAGTTAAGGGAGTTATGCCATTGGACATAACTATAGATACAACTACTAGGACCACAGTCTTCTTTGTAATAGATGGTCCTACTAGTTACAATGTGTTACTAGGAAGAGATTGGATACACGGAAGTCACTATATACCCTCATCGCTCCATCAATGCCTGGTTTTTTGGAATAACAAGGGCAAAGCAGAGGTGGTGCAGGCCGATCATAGGCCTTTTGTCGCAGAAGCAAACTCAGTGGAAAGGTTCATGTACGAAGAAAACTATGGACTTGTCAGGGTAGTCCAAGATGGGGAAGAAGCTCAGATTGTCGCGCAGAGTGAAAAGTCATTTTCAGTGGACGCACTCACTAAAATGTTCAGTCAGATGAGGCCAATTATAGTGGCCCTAGAAGATCCAGTAATTGGCAAAAGAATAATCAAGGAGTCTTGAATGAGTTCTAAACAACAAAAGCAAATAGCCGATATTCAGGCCTTCAAAGCCAAATTAATGACTTTCAATAAAGAATGTAAGGACAAGACGAAAGAAGAGGCAGCCCTGAAAGCGTTGAAAGACAAATTAGCAGTATTCGAATTGGAACAAAGTATTACCCGAGAAGTCAACAAGGTGGATTGTTTAGAAGAAGAAGTGCTTACAAAGGAGCTGGACGATGAAATAATGCGGATCATCAAGTCTGGATACGCTCAAGTACAAGACCCTCTGATTAAAGTAAATATTGGTAATGAAGGAGAAGATCGTCCAACATTCATAAGCCAGATGCTCGACCAAGAGGTTAGTGATAAATTAATCGCTTTGTTAAAGGAGTATAAAGATTGTTTTACTTGGGAATATGAACAAATACCTGGTTTAGATAGAGACTTGGTAGAACATAGATTACCAACTAAGCCTAATCTTAAACCTCATAAGCAACCTCCCAGACGTTTTGCTCCTAATGTACTCCCTGAGATTAAGAAAGAGATAGAGCAATTATTAAAAGTAGGCTTTATTAAAATAGCCAGGTATGTCGAATGGTTGTCCAATATCGTGCCAGTACTAAAAAATAATGATAAACTAAGGGTGTGCATAGACTTTAGGAATTTAAATATAGCCACACCCAAAGATGAGTATCCAATGCCCACGGTAGATTCTTTAGTAGACTCAACTGCCAGACACGTCATGTATTCTTTCATGGATGGGTATTCAGGATACAATCAAATTTATATAGTTGAGGAAGATATACACAAAACTGCCTTTAGATGCCCTAGGTCTCTAGGATGTTTTAAATGGGTAGTCATGCCTTTCGGCCTGAAAAATGCAGGAACAACTTATCAAAGGGCAATGAATTTAATTTTTCATGATATGATAGACAAGTTTATTGAAGTGTATGTAGATGATATAGTGGTGAAATCCATTAAAGAAGAGGACCATTTCGAACAGTGAAGATGTTCATTTGAGCGAATGAAGCAATATAAGCTAAAGTTGAATCCCTTGAAATGTGCATTTGGTGTTAATACAGGAAACTTTCTTGGTTTCTTGGTACACAAAAGAGGAATTGAACTTGATAAAAATAAAGCGAAGGTCATTCTAGAGGCCAAACCACCTAGAAAGAAAAAAGAATTGTAAAGATTTCTAGGCCAAGTAAATTTTTTAAGACGCTTTATTTCTAACTGTGCAGGGCGAACTAAAGTCTTTTCGCCACTTTTAAAGCTGAAAAATCAGGACAAATTCGTCTAGAAAGAAGAACATCAAAAGGCTTTTGAAAGCCTGAAGACATATTTATCAAGTCCACCAGTGTTGGTGTCACCAATCCAAGGACGGCAAATGAAAGTGTATGTATCGGCTAAAAAGAATCAATAGCTAGAATGGTCGCGCAAGAAGATCAATTTGGTGAAGAGAGGGCGATTTACTACTTGAGTAGACGGTTAAAAAAATGTGAATGTAATTACTCTGCTATCGAAAAATTATGTCTTGCATTGTATTTCACATGTACAAAGTTAAGGGCTTATTTACAGCCCGTAACCGTTTATTTGATTTCTAGAGTAAATTTGATTAAGTACATGTTCTCTCGCCCTATTTTACACCAAAGGGTAGACCTTTGGACGTTAGCTTTTATCAGAATTCAAAATACAACACATACCCCAAAAGGCAGTCAAAAATCAGGCTTTAACTAATTTTCTAGCCGACCATCCATGCCTTGACGTGCCTGAAGAAATTGAATTAGAAATCAATTCGTTCGAACTAAAACCTTGGGTGTTATATTTCATTGG
>NW_019254424.1:21983-36528 GCF_002742605.1 Olea europaea var. sylvestris
GACCCACTTTATTTCTAACGTCAAAAAATCAATTATCGAAATTCCTACCAAACATGCACCTAATTTGACGGCATCTCTCTATCCCCTATACTCTCTAATGCTATCTTTTGGACTCTATTGGTTTTCTCCCGATAGAATTGTTGTATAGAAACACAGTTGAGCCGTCAATTGTTTGAAAGAAAATCCAAATGCTCGAGCGAAAATTTTCAAAATACGTCCCAGAAATTGGATCAATTAGTTGGTTATTTGGTTCAATTGGTTGATTATCCATAGTATTATAGACTTCAACTGGATGTTGTTAAATAAAATACATCATTTGAAATGCATTAAGTCTATCAATTGACTGATTGCTTGTTCTCACAGAAAACATTTATAATTAGGAAATTATTTGATTTTGGGCATCAATGCGTGGGATCAGTTTTGATGAATCAAGACCATGAAATTATTTACCTTGATGAGGAGAATCAGCTGATGGTGGGTGGTCTGCGAACATGGTTGTCGCTGGAGTGGCAAGAATCTGGACAGATGTCGTGTATTGCTAGTGATTTTGAAGCTAGTTTTTTGTCTGATATGGTTGTTGTTTGGGCTGATGTTTGTAATGGATTTGTAGAGGTTAAAGAGGAGAGTTTATTGATGGTGGAATTCGACGACCATGGTGGTCAGAGGTTGGTGTTTGTAATAGATTTGTAGAGGTTGAAGAGGGGAGTTTTGGCGTTGGTAATTTACTTGGTTGTTGGGTTGTTAGTCATGATGGTAGTAGTACGATAATGGTGGTTGTGATGGACTATTATGTGGTGGTAGTAGTGGAGTGAGAATGTTGGATCCATGTCCATGAATGGTGATGGTGATGGTGGTGGTGATGATGATGTTGTGTAGGCAAAATCAATTGAGTTTCTGTGATCAAATCTCTTGAATATGTGATTTGTTGAAGTGCATAAATCACAAATTTAAGTGATTTGATTACAGGCTATTGGATTAGATCACGAGTTATAGATCCACTAAATTTGTTCGCTTAACACTAGAACAAATCGTGGTCACATGTATTAAGGTACATATCAAAGTCCATAGGTCACAAATTTAATAGATATGGTCACAGATCCAAGAGATTTTTCATAGGCCATTGATCGGGTCATACATCACATGTCAAATGCATAGATCATGGATCACGGATACAAGAGAATTGGTGACAAACTATTGGCTTAGGTCTCATGTCACAAATCCAAGAGATTTGGTTATAGACCGTTGGACTAGGTTATAGATCATGTGTTAACGTGCACAAGTCACATATCACAAATTCAAGAGATTTGGTGACATGCCATTAATTTCTCCGACTTCAGATATCCGAATTGGTCACAAGTTCAATTAACCAGATTCGATAATGTGAGCTGAAGTTATTTGCTCCAATAAGTATACCAGTTGATATTCTCCAAAGACCACTACATTTCTCCCTTTATCTCTACTATTTGAGTCGACGATGCTCATATTTGTCGTTCAAGAAGTTGTCGACACGTGAATGTTGACGGGTAGATGCCGACGACTGTGCACAAGAGTAGGGTCGGGTGAGTGTGGGTAGATTAATTTAATATGATGCTATTATTATTTAGATTTTAAACAAAATTAACACCAGACTTTTGCATTTTTAAACTTAATATCTGGATATTAAGTTGGTGCATACTTAATATCTGACTTATTATTTTTTTCCCTATGGGGATATTGTGCTATTGAGCCCAAAGAATATGTAAAATCAAGTTGTTATTTATCAATTCACATTAATCAAAATATCTGTTATAGTTTTATCTAAATATTTTATAAGCTAATTAATTCTAGAAGATAAGTTTAAATGTATTGATACTAAAATTTAATTTTTACTTAAATTTACGTTTGTTGGAAATTTGTATATGAAATTGGTTTTGACCAATTCTTAATTATTTAATTGGAAGTTGTTATTTGGTTAATGAAAAATTAAGCTAAATTTAAGTCACTTAAATACGTGAATTATTGAAAAATTATGTAGAATATTATGGAATATTTTAGAAATTATTTGGCTGGAAATGTATCCTTTTATATGAAAAATTGTGATTTTTGGCATTATCATTTTTCAAAAGATGTGTCTCTTTAAATATAGAAATTAATTTCAATAGTTGAGTCTATTTTATAGATTGTATCTTTTGAGACAAATATTTTCAACATCTATATATATACCCAATGTGTTTATTTTCATCCATTCGTTCAGTTCATAATTACATTATCATACTAATGCATATTCATTTCAAAATTCTGCATTTATTTGGAGTTAAGTTTCATAAAGAGAGTTCAAAACATATATAGGTTCGTTGGTCTATGTAATTTTGAGTTGTGAGACATGGTCATCGTATTTTGGGAGACGAATGCTAGAAAATTGTTAGCACCCGTGCAGAACATTATCGTTTTAAGGAAAAAGAGTCGGAACTCTTGTCTCGACCAAATTCATATTCATGCATTTCTCATTTCTACTTTCTCGTATTCGATTTTGGTAAACCAAAATTCTATCCAATTTTATGCACATAAAAGATATGTTATTTGAATATAATCTATGCACATTTATTTTTTCCAACAATCTTAAGACGTCAATGTTTTGTGCATTTTATATTCTTAGAATCGGTAACTTTATCTAATAAGTACATTCACGGGCAAATGTCAGATTATAATATACATTTGCATTCTATTTTATGAATTTATTGTGCAAATTGATCATATATTAATAATATATGCAAAAGCTTATATAGATTTCTGAATTTTATGGTTTAAGGAAAGATATGAATAAATTATAAAACACATGAACCGCTATTACATGTATTTTGTCTTGCATGAAACTGTTCATTGATGATCAGTTATAAATGAAAGTTTGTGACTATTTGAAACATGCTTATGCCTATTCATGATTAGTTTAAACAGATCATATAACCTTTTTCATGGGAAGTGGCATTTAGATGCATTTTTGTTAATTTGGAAGTGGCAGGGACTCAGAATCGATGCGTGCGGTGGGTTTTGTTCATGAAATAAATATTCATTAAATAAGAAATTAAAATTTGATTGCGATTCATTTAATAAGTAATTTCCTTTCCGTCCAAGTAGCTTTGAATCATGTAATCTGTTCTGATGTCAGTTTGGTCATTCCAGTCCATTCTATGGATAATTATATATTTTGTAACTGTCATGGGAGGAAGTATTTTGAAGGGCTTGTCTTTTCATGGTACAATTTCGTTTTGAAATTGTTTTGGATGAATTCATTTGATGAAATTATGATCAATGAAAAGGGGCGTGTTCAAGAAATAAATTATTGGTTTATTTTGAACAATTGCATTTGCATGGAGAAAAAGGGGCATGGTACATGGTCATTGTATCTTGGGAGACGAATGTCGGAAAGTTGTTAGCACTCGTACGTGACATTATCGTCTTGAGGATAAAGAGTCGAACTCTTGCCTTGTTTAAATTCATATTCATGCATTTCTCGTTTCTACTTTATGTATTCGATTTTGGTAAGTGAAAATTCTTTCCGATGTTATGCACATAAAATGTATGTTATTTGAATATAATTTACGCACGTCTATTTTTTCAACAATGTCTTGAATCACAATGGAGAGCAATGGCCTGTTCTTCCCTTGTACTTATCGTGGATTTTGTGCGAGAATTTTTATTTTTCAAACATGATTTAATTTTACAAACATAAAAATAAAATATAAAATAAGATTTGGAGTGGAGACCATATTCTTCGTTTTTGTCCTTATTTTCCAATGGACTAACACGATGCAATCGAAATGAGTGCATTTTCGCTTCCCTAATCGAATCCAACTAAAGTAGAACTATATGGCATGTATATAACGTCATGCAATGCTTGAGGTATAAAAGATAGGATGAACCTTGCTACCTGTACACTATAGTGTATACTTTAGCGTACACTTTGTCACATGTCATTATTATATTGGATAATTTAAATTTGAAACAGTTTTTTCATCAATGTAAATGTCAACTAAAGTGTCAAGAATCAGTGTACAAATAACAAATTTCAAGATATGATAAGCTCTCAAATTTTAATTTCTCCACATCTAATTCTCTCTTTCCACTACTAAAAAACAGTTTTTCACCTACGAAAATTACCAATGGATGCATTCTGTAGGTGAAAGATCAAAATGTTAAACGATTAATTAGGCACGGAATATCCGTCGGTAAAAGTAATTCACTTTCAACTACTATAATTAGTAACGAATTTTCCATTGGTAATGATAATATCTATTTACCAACGGATATTTTGTGCCTAATATGACCGTTTAACATTTGAATCTTTCACCTACGGATATTCCGTTCGTAAACAAAAACGGATTATCCGTTTGTAAAAGTAATTCAATTATCCCACATCAAAAGTTTACAATAAAGTCTTTGGAGTTGTCCTCTATAAATTTGTGGTCCAATAAGTGGTTAAACAATATTTTGGCTTTTCAATTCAATTGTTTAAAGGTTTTTAAAAAATTATAATTATTAAATAAATAATAATAACAATTATAAAAAAAAATATGTAAATAATTTTTTTTTTACTATGCCTCACACCTATACGACTATTTACAACATTGATTTTTACCAATTGTAATGGTAGACATTTACCAACGGAAAGTCGGTTTGTATTAATTAAAATTTTTACCAACGAAAATTTCGTTGGTAAAAAATTCACAAATTACCAACGAAATTTCCGTTGGTAAAATGTTTACTCTTTACTTACGGCACAATCCATTGGTAACTATCAGCGACCCTCAAATTAATAATAAATTTGTGATTGCAAATATTCCGTTGGTAAATAGTAATAACAACGGATATCAAGGTTTTAGGAACGAAAAATCCGTGTCTAAAGTCATATTTTTTAGTAGTGTTCTATAAATTCTATCGTTATTTTGATTTATACCATGGAGTATCCGGCGTTAATGTCCCATCAATTAAGTTTCATAAAGAGAGTTCAAAACATATATAGGTTCGTTGGTCTATGTAATTTTGAGTTGTGAGACATGGTCATCGTATTTTGGGAGACGAATGCTAGAAAATTGTTAGCACCCGTGCAGAACATTATCGTTTTAAGGAAAAAGAGTCGGAACTCTTGTCTCGACCAAATTCATATTCATGCATTTTTCATTTCTACTTTCTCGTATTCGATTTTGGTAAACCAAAATTCTATCCAATTTTATGCACATAAAAGATATGTTATTTGAATATAATCTATGCACATTTATTTTTTCCAACAATCTTAAGACGTCAATGTTTTGTGCATTTTATATTCTTAGAATCGGTAACTTTATCTAATAAGTACATTCACGGGCAAATGTCAGATTATAATATACATTTGCATTCTATTTTATGAATTTATTGTGCAAATTGATCATATATTAATAATATATGCAAAAGCTTATATAGATTTCTGAATTTTATGGTTTAAGGAAAGATATGAATAAATTATAAAACACATGAACCGCTATTACATGTATTTTGTCTTGCATGAAACTGTTCATTGATGATCAGTTATAAATGAAAGTTTGTGACTATTTGAAACATGCTTATGCCTATTCATGTTTAGTTTAAACAGATCATATAACCTTTTTCATGGGAAGTGGCATTTAGATGCATTTTTGTTAATTTGGAAATGGCAGGGACTCAGAATCGATGCGTGCGGTGGGTTTTGTTCATGAAATAAATATTCATTAAATAAGAAATTAAAATTTGATTGCGATTCATTTAATAAGTAATTTCCTTTCCGTCCAAGTAGCTTTGAATCATGTAATCTGTTCTGATGTCAGTTTGGTCATTCCAGTCCATTCTATGGATAATTATATATTTTGTAACTGTCATGGGAGGAAGTATTTTGAAGGGCTTGTCTTTTCATGGTACAATTTCGTTTTGAAATTGTTTTGGATGAATTCATTTGATGAAATTATGATCAATGAAAAGGGGCATGTTCAAGAAATAAATTATTGGTTTATTTTGAACAATTGCATTTGCATGGAGAAAAAGGGGCATGGTACATGGTCATTGTATCTTGGGAGACGAATGTCGGAAAGTTGTTAGCACTCGTACGTGACATTATCGTCTTGAGGATAAAGAGTCGAACTCTTGCCTTGTTTAAATTCATATTCATGCATTTCTCGTTTCTACTTTATGTATTCGATTTTGGTAAGTGAAAATTCTTTCCGATGTTATGCACATAAAATGTATGTTATTTGAATATAATTTACGCACGTCTATTTTTTCAACAATGTCTTGAATCACAATGGAGAGCAATGGCCTGTTCTTCCCTTGTACTTATCGTGGATTTTGTGCGAGAATTTTTATTTTTCAAACATGATTTAATTTTACAAACATAAAAATAAAATATAAAATAAGATTTGGAGTGGAGACCATATTCTTCGTTTTTGTCCTTATTTTCCAATGGACTAACACGATGCAATCGAAATGAGTGCATTTTGGCTTCCCTAATCGAATCCAACTAAAGTAGAACTATATGGCATGTATATAACGTCATGCAATGCTTGAGGTATAAAAGATAGGATGAACCTTGTTATCTGTACACTATAGTGTATACTTTAGCGTACACTTTGTCACATGTCATTATTATATTGGATAATTTAAATTTGAAACAGTTTTTTCATCAATGTAAATGTCAATTAAAGTGTCAAGAATCAGTGTACAAATAACAAATTTCAAGATATGATAAGCTCTCAAATTTTAATTTCTCCACATCTAATTCTCTCTTTCCACTACTAAAAAACAGTTTTTCACCTACGAAAATTACCAATGGATGCATTCTGTAGGTGAAAGATCAAAATGTTAAACGATTAATTAGGCACGGAATATCCGTCGGTAAAAGTAATTCACTTTCAACTACTATAATTAGTAACGAATTTTCCATTGGTAATGATAATATCTATTTACCAACGGATATTTTGTGCCTAATATGACCGTTTAACATTTGAATCTTTCACCTACGGATATTCCGTTCGTAAACAAAAACGGATTATCCGTTTGTAAAAGTAATTCAATTATCCCACATCAAAAGTTTACAATAAAGTCTTTGGAGTTGTCCTCTATAAATTTGTGGTCCAATAAGTGGTTAAACAATATTTTGGCTTTTCAATTCAATTGTTTAAAGGTTTTTAAAAAATTATAATTATTAAATAAATAATAATAACAATTATAAAAAAAAATATGTAAATAATTTTTTTTTTACTATGCCTCACACCTATACGACTATTTACAACATTGATTTTTACCAATTGTAATGGTAGACATTTACCAATGGAAAGTCGGTTGGTATTAATTAAAATTTTTACCAACGAAAATTTCGTTGGTAAAAAATTCACAAATTACCAACGAAATTTTCGTTGGTAAAATGTTTACTCTTTACTTACGGCACAATCCATTGGTAACTATCAGCGACCCTCAAATTAATAATAAATTTGTGATTGCAAATATTCCGTTGGTAAATAGTAATAACAACGGATATCAAGGTTTTAGGAACGAAAAATCCGTGTCTAAAGTCATATTTTTTAGTAGTGTTCTATAAATTCTATCGTTATTTTGATTTATACCATGGAGTATCCGGCGTTAATGTCCCATCAATTCAAGTCAACTAGGAATATAAACTACAAAAAGATAATTATAGTAGAGACAAAGAGAAAAAAAATATTCAAATGTTATATATAGGAAAAAACAAAGAAGGTTAAATTCTCCTTCATACTATATATGTATGTATGTATGTATATTTCATCTTATTTGAACACTTTAAAATAGCTTGTTTGTATCTTTTAAGGGTTGTGATATGGGGATAGTCCCTGTCTACGGCGTAGACAACCTTACAATAGAGGGCTGCTACACAGGCCTCTGTCCAAACAGATTAATCCATCTTATAATCTTTTCATTCACGTGTAAATAAAATTCAATTTTTTGAAAATAAAAAAAAATTAAGCCATCAGACGTGTCATTTAGAGACACTATATGAACGATGCTATCCTAAAACCATCAAAATAAGAAAGAAAGAAAGAAGACAATTAACTTATTCAAAAAAAATGAAAACTGAAAAATGTACATGCCATTTATCTATACGGATGGCTTAACACCACAAATTTACATGCATGGGACAAATAACATCCTATATTTCTTGTCTTTTCCTACACGCAAAACAATGTTACTTGGAATGCACCCTATTAGCACTCCTATTGCTTTTGAAAAGTGAATCAAAGCATGGAAGAACACAATGAACAATTTCATAAAACATCATTTTCTTCACCGACCTCCTCTTAGCTGGAAAAACACTTCCTTTCTTGGGCTTGAACCATGGAGTCTCCGCCTCAATCACCACCACATCCCTCATGGCTGCAGCCTCGATAGCGACATCTTGCTTAGCTTCAGCCACCATCAGAGCCAGTGTTTCTTCACTGTTTAATGTATTTGATTAAATTATCTTATAGTCTCCTTCTTCTAGTTGTTAAGAGGATAATATTTTTGACAATAAGTTTAGTGATTATATAGGTTGTAGGGAATCATTGAAGTAAGAAAAAGTTGGGAATGGAAGAATTCCTAGAGAGTAGAGGGACCCCTGAAAATTACATCACAATTTTACTTGCCACTCTTTGGTACAAATAGTTTAAATTTCATTTTTTTATTAACTCATTTTCAATTATGCATTCTTCTAATAAAATGATTTTGTACTTGAATTCATAATTTTTTCATACTTTTAATTATACAAAGTAATTCTCTTTAAAAAAATGTATTCTTAAAAAGTATAAACGAAGAGGTCATTGATTTGATTACAAAACTCATTTTCATTTAAACATTTTTCAATAAAATAATATTACACATAAATTTAAAAAAATTTCTTATTTATTAACTACATATTCTTTAAAAAATTTTATATATATATATTTCAAAACCTCATTTTAATGAAGCCCAAATAGGGGGTGTATGATGGTTCATTCCTAAACGCAACTTCGACAAGAAACAAATTGATGCTCTGCTAATTCTGCAGGGTATAGATTTTTTACCAAATTTTATACAGGAAGATAGTCATATCTGTGTGATTTGCTGTTGCTCAAAATAGTTTTTGATAATAGTCAATTTTTGTGAGACAATTGTATTTTCTGTATAAAATCTGTTAATGTAGCATGTCTCTTGATGCGCTCTCTCTCTAACTTCTCTATTTTCTCTTCATCTTCTTGTCTATTTCTCTTTCTCTTCGTTTTGTTTTTCTCCCTCATTTTCAATCTCGTTCTTTGTTGATTACATATTTACATTCGTCATCCGTTTGTTTTGGGTGGGCGTGGGGGTGAGGGTGGGCTAGGTACCGGAGTGCTCATGGGAAATTGGGAATTAACTTGACTTTTGCATTCCTAATTTGAATCTTTGCCACACGGATTTGATTTCCTAGGTGTGAACTGATCCCAATGAAGTGACTAAAAAAAAAAAACAAGTCAATTGTGACTTTTTATTCTTGGAAAGGTCTTGACAGCTAAAAGGCACCTAATTAAACAAAACCATGTCCTGATGACATCAGAATGAAGTTAATAATTTCCTTTTTCTTTTTTCCTGGAAAGTCGGTTGGTATTAATTAAAATTTTTACCAACGAAAATTTCGTTGGTAAAAAATTCACAAATTACCAACGAAATTTTCGTTGGTAAAATGTTTACTCTTTACTTACGGCACAATCCATTGGTAACTATCAGCGACCCTCAAATTAATAATAAATTTGTGATATAATGATTAATGATTTACTTCAAGTAAAAAATGCTAGTAAGCTCCTGTCCGAACTCCAATTTTTTTTTTTTAATCAAAATATATTTTTCAACAGTAATTTAATTTTATTTCAACTGTGAATGTTCAATAAAATAATATTAAATATAAATCCAAATTTTTTTTAACTATACATTTTATATCATAACACTATTACAAAATACATTTTTTAAAAATAAAAATGGGACTCAAACAAGCTCTAGATATTAAAATATAACATTATTTTAAAAAACTAATTTAGAAAGTATTTAAAGAAGTGTTTATAAACGATTTCATTTTAACACAAATAGAAATGAATGATGAATAAATTAGTAGAATTATTAATATCTCAAAATGTATGAATAGCTTAAGCATTTATAAATATATATGAGCCAATAAAAGGCTAAATGATCCAACTTTTAACAAAATAAAAATTTATTTATTAGCACAAAACGTCCTTACCTTTCAACGTTATTACGTAAATAATTCTAATTTAATTATTTATTTCAAATTTATTTTTACTTTTTATTAAAAAATTTGGGAGTATAATTGCAATTTGTTTTTTATTTTTCTTTATTTAAAGAGGATGGTATATTTTTTATTTTATAGCTTTTAATTGAAAAATGGATGAAACTAATGAATTTCAAAAAAAAAATTGTGAAAATAAGAACGAAAAATGTCAAAAAAATGAAAAATATGAACGTTTTGCACAATAATATTGAAAAGTATAGACGTTTGCACTAATTACATTTTAATAATTTATTTAGACTCATTTGTATTTTTTTAAAAGTTAATGAGTATGATTGCAATTTATTCTTTTCTTGTTTTTTTTTATTTAAATAGGAAAATTAGATGAAAATGACGATTTTTCACAATAAAATGTGAATTTAGGGGTAAAAATGTCAAAAATTGAAAGGTAATGATATTTTGCACAATAACATTGGAACGTAAGAATGTTTTGTGCTAATTATTCAATAAAAATTATATATTTTAAAAAGTATTAATTTATTTAAAACTAAACTTACTTAACAGTGAATTAAACTTAGCCAATCATGCATTTAGTCAATGGAAAAGGAAAATTGAAACAAACGAACAAAGGAAGTTACGTCCGATACGATTAATGAGCTTAAAAATTCCACAGGGTAGAAGAAAGAGAAGGAAATTAGTGGGAGCTTGCTAGGGATGTCAACAAATTGATGCTCTGCTAATTCTGCAGGTATAGATTTTTTACCAAATTTTATACAGGAAGATAGTCATATCTGTGTGATTTGCTGTTGCTCAAAATAGTTTTTGATAATAGTCAATTTTTGTGAGACAATTGTATTTTCTGTATAAAATCTGTTAAAAAAATTTGTACATGTAGCATGTCCCTTGATGCGCTCTCTCTCTAACTTCTCTATTTTCTCTTCATCTTCTTGTCTATTTCTCTTTCTCTTCGTTTTGTTTTTCTCCCTCATTTTCAATCTCGTTCTTTGTTGATTACATATTTACATTCGTCATCCGTTTGTTTTGGGTGGGCGTGGGGGTGAGGGTGGGCTAGGTACCGGAGTGCTCATGGGAAATTGGGAATTAACTTGACTTTTGCATTCCTAATTTGAATCTTTGCCACACGGATTTGATTTCCTAGGTGTGAACTGATCCCAATGAAGTGACTAAAAAAAAAAAACAAGTCAATTGTGACTTTTTATTCTTGGAAAGGTCTTGACAGCTAAAAGGCACCTAATTAAACAAAACCATGTCCTGATGACATCAGAATGAAGTTAATAATTTCCTTTTTCTTTTTTCTTTTCTTTCATATAATGATTAATGATTTACTTCAAGTAAAAAATGCTAGTAAGCTCCTGTCCGAACTCCAATTTTTTTTTTTTTAATCAAAATACATTTTTCAACAGTAATTTAATTTTATTTCAACTGTGAATGTTCAATAAAATAATATTACATATAAATCCAAATTTTTTTTAACTATACATTTTATATCATAACACTATTACAAAATACATTTTTTAAAAATAAAAATGGGACTCAAACAAGCTCTAGATATTAAAATATAACATTATTTTAAAAAACTAATTTAGAAAGTATTTAAAGAAGTGTTTATAAACGATTTCATTTTAACACAAATAGAAATGAATGATGAATAAATTAGTAGAATTATTAATATCTCAAAATGTATGAATAGCTTAAGCATTTATAAATATATATGAGCCAATAAAAGGCTAAATGATCCAACTTTTAACAAAATAAAAATTTATTTATTAGCACAAAACGTCCTTACCTTTCAACGTTATTACGTAAATAATTCTAATTTAATTATTTATTTCAAATTTATTTTTACTTTTTATTAAAAAATTTGGGAGTATAATTGCAATTTGTTTTTTATTTTTCTTTATTTAAAGAGGATGGTATATTTTTTATTTTATAGCTTTTAATTGAAAAATGGATGAAACTAATGAATTTCAAAAAAAAAATTGTGAAAATAAGAACGAAAAATGTCAAAAAAATGAAAAATATGAACGTTTTGCACAATAATATTGAAAAGTATAGACGTTTGCACTAATTACATTTTAATAATTTATTTAGACTCATTTGTATTTTTTTAAAAGTTAATGAGTATGATTGCAATTTATTCTTTTCTTGTTTTTTTTTATTTAAATAGGAAAATTAGATGAAAATGACGATTTTTCACAATAAAATGTGAATTTAGGGGTAAAAATGTCAAAAATTGAAAGGTAATGATATTTTGCACAATAACATTGGAACGTAAGAATGTTTTGTGCTAATTATTCAATAAAAATTATATATTTTAAAAAGTATTAATTTATTTAAAACTAAACTTACTTAACAGTGAATTAAACTTAGCCAATCATGCATTTAGTCAATGGAAAAGGAAAATTGAAACAAACGAACAAAGGAAGTTACGTCCGATACGATTAATGAGCTTAAAAATTCCACAGGGTAGAAGAAAGAGAAGGAAATTAGTGGGAGCTTGCTAGGGATGTCAAAAGGGCCGAGCCGCTCGACGGCTCGGCTCATGAAAACGGGGCTCGTGGGTTGCTCGGGCTTGTAAAATCACGAGCCCAAGCACGAGCCGCTCGGCTTGTGGTTCGTCCAGCCACAACATTTAAGTGACCAAAACGGTCAATTTTTTTAGGGACGTCAAAAGAGCCGAGCCGCTTGTCGGCTCGACAACTCGGCTCGTAAAAATGGGGCTCGTGGGCTGCTCGGGCTTGTAAAATCACGAGCCCGAGCCGCTTGGCTCGTGGCTCATGAAAAGTGACCGTTTTGGTCACTTAAAAAAGTGATCAAACGGTCACTGAATTATTTTCTTTTTTAATCCCCCCCTTCTATTATAAATACCTCTTCCCCTAAAAAAAATTTCCATATCAATTGCTACTCCAAATCTCCAACTCTCTCAACTCTCTTTATTATATCAATTATCGAGTTTTTACTTTCTTCTGCTGAAAAATATACAATATCAATTCAATTTTTACAGTTTATTAGTTACAATTTCAATTCATCAAATTTTCAATTCTCACAATCTCACTACATTTATATTCTTCTAGTTAAGATTTCATCATAAACAATCAAACAAATGGATTAACGCTCATTTGTTGAAAACTTGTTTGATGCAGGATGTGGGCCACATCATGGTGAATCGCCTAGGACGCCGCAAAGTCAATTTCGAAATGAATTTGTTGGTCTAAATGACCTACCGCTACCTGAAGATGTTCACATTCACGGTCAGAGAAGCCACAATTCAATTGATTTGGATGATATTAACGTTCTCGAAGTAGAACATGGGGATGAAGATGCTGAATTAAACATCCCAGATGCGAAGGGAAAGCGAAAGGCCAAAAAAACAAGCAAAATATTGGGATCACTTTAAGTTGATTTCAACGGGAAAAGTAGTCGATGACCTTGTAGAATCTAAAGCAGTATGTAAATACTGCCAACAAAGATTGGCATGACAAAAAGGAATTAATACCACCCATCTCAATCGCCACTACAAAGCATGTGCAACCAGACATGGACTTCTTCCAACTGGTCAAACACCGGGCATCAATTGAAGGACACAATTTTGAGTCATTTATAGGATTAATAATATTCTCATAGCAACTGAGGTATGTATCAACTCTATAGCAGTTATGGACATACTTCCAAGGCTCATCATATCTATCTAGAATATAGCAATCATGGATATACTTCCAAGGCTCATCATATTTGTCTAGAATAGTGGCAACTGCATGAGCACAAGGAATCCCTGTTAAATCCCATCTCCTGCATGCACACGTCCTGTTTGGCAGATCAACAACGTATTCTCCACTTGAGCACTTCACGTAAGACTGTGCCCTCCTAACCATTCCACTTCCAACCCCTCAGTCATTTCACTGCTCTTCATTAGTTTTGTTGTATTTTAGGACACAAAGGTCCTGTGACTTTGCTCATTTTATCCCTCTTTGATTGTATCCTTTTCATGGAGCTTATATGTATATCAATTAACATGGTCAATATGGACTTCTCCCTAGCCTCCAACACGACATTGTTGAGTACTTTGTAAAGATTATTCACAACTATATCACTCTTCACCATTGTCAGAAAGTGTGCTGTACTCCACTCACTAGGGTGCATTTTCATTAACCAACCATGTGCAGCCTTACTCACCTTTTCAATTTCATCCTTCTTGTTGTTGACTTTGCAGCTCTCCATAAGTACTCCTTTAAAGCCAGACCTTTAAAATCAGCTCTAAAGAAATTGGTGTACATG
>NW_019254424.1:37800-39969 GCF_002742605.1 Olea europaea var. sylvestris
CATATGTCATTTGTTATATATATATATATATATATATTAAAAAAATCATCAAATGTGAAGTGTAGTAAAATCAAAAAAGAAAAATTCAAATTAAATCAATTTTGATAAACTGTTGACGACTACAAGAGAAGAAAATATTATTGAGCTTATATGTGGTTCAGTTGCAAATGTTGATTAAATTTAAATCAAAGTCAACAATGAATTTGAATAAAATATTTTATGAGATCAATAACTTTTCCATCAATTTCCATCAAAATTTACTAAAAATCTTATTTTTATTTAAACCAAACAGGAGATAATTAAAAATAAATAAATAAAACCCTCTAGTTTTGCAATAAGAAAATAAAATTCACATGCATCTTAATTTACATTTTTTACAAACACCTTGTACGCATTTATATAATTGATCAAAAAAGAATTCAAATTAAATAGTTTGCAACTTAAGGAAAGGTGTCAGAGTACGTTACTTTTAAAGAACCATGCTAGAGGAACCGTGCGGGTGACCACGCGATTGACATGATACACACACAGGAGGGGGAAAATATTTTTTTTATTCACACGGGACCCACGCCTCGGTTGTGAGTGTGCAGTCATCCATGGGGTCACCGCTGCGGGTCGTTTAGCATTTTTCACTTTTAAATAGTGTCTTTTACAGAGAGTTGGGTTCTTGCTGCTTGCGAAAGTGGTCAAATTAAATGGCTAATTTTTCCCTTTTCTCAACCTAATTTTGGATATTAATTTCTCATTTATTTGAAATTGGTTTTGTAAACTAAAATATACCACAATCATCTACTCGACGAGTAGAATAAGTTAGACTATTCATACGCATGAATTAACTATAGAAACCTATCCTAATACTTGGTCGAATTTGATACAGAATCAATGTTTTAATAAACCAATTTCCTACATCTAAATGACTTCCATTGGGAACCCGAGCATTATTTTGGGTATGTAAATATACGATTTTGATGTTAATTCATGAAGAACAACATGAATCCACTTTGATATTTCAAAAAGAAGAAATGGATCCACTGAAAGTATGCCAAAACACCACTATGTCCCAACAAAAAAGAAAATCAGGATAGCAAGATTGTAAGGATGACTCTGGTCAAGATATGCTTGCCATGTACTATCATGCAACTGCCCAAGCACACAAGTAATCAAGAAAGATTTTTTCTCCAAGAAAAGGACAAATGTAAATCTAAATGAATTCATCTTGTTGTCTCTGTAGGACCATCTGTCCTAAATGAGTGGAGTTGAAAATTTTAGGATTTTGGAGAAATTGCAGTCGCAAAAGTAATTACTTGGACTTGGGATTAAATCAGTCTCCTCTAACCCTATTTATTCAAGGTGATCAAGGCCTCAAATCAATTCTCCAAAATATCTATACTCTACTGTATATGTATATATATTTTTGTTTAGCCCCTTGAGATTTGGAACAACAGAATATGTCTTGTGGTCATCAACAATATTGAGTTGTCCTCAAGCAATTCTTTTAGCTTTTTGTTTTATTTAATTGGTACGAATAATTTTAATTTTCCATAATTCAAAAATCAAAGAGATCTAAAAACAAAATATTAAGATAAAATGCAGGTATGGCCGGAAGAAATTAACTTAGAGAGAATGCAATGGAAGTATTTTTTTAATAAGTTAGACGATATAAAATAAGATAACAAACGATCTGAGGTGCCCTTATTATTAAAAAAAATAATAAAAATAATAAAAATGAAGAGATCCACAAACAATCTGATGGGTCCACAATAAGATTTGTTATATTTTCCAGTCAAGGATTAGAATACGGAGAAGATTCTTCAAGATTATGTGGGAAAGTTTATCTAAGATCAAATCTCGGCAAAAGTCTTGGATTTTCCGTATGAATTTTGACTTGAATTACATTTTCATTACAAAAATTTTAAAAAATAAAAAAATATATTATTATTGACCTGTCACATAATCACGTGTTCTTGTTTATTTGTGATGGTTCCACTAGTTGAGAAGAATGTCCCAACAATTAAATGACTTGATTAGATTATGATTAAGACTCGATAATTTTTCTTAAAAGTTTAACATTTTAAAATAATTTAATCTCTTATATGTTCGTTTGTATTTTTACATTTATTCACTATTTGTGGTTAAATCTAGGACTTATGAAAGTCGGGGATTCCTTGT
>NW_019254425.1:0-1188 GCF_002742605.1 Olea europaea var. sylvestris
CCGACAATCCAAACGTTCCAAATATGCAAGAGCTCACACTTTCGAAAAATGACCGAAATCCCTCATACGTCACGACGAAGTGGCGAGTTCAATCCAGAACAGTCGCTACATTTCCAAAAAGTTCTTACGTACCCAAAACGGACACCGTGTGCAAAAGTTACGCTCAATTCTTCGTACGCCGACAATCCAAACGTTCCAAATATGCAAGTGCTTGCACTTTCAAAAAATGGCCAAAATCCCTCATACGTCACGACGAAGTGGTGAGTTCAATCAAAAACGTTCGCTTCGTTTCCAAAAAGTACTTACGGGCCCAAAATGGACATCGTGTGCAAAAGTTACGCACAATACTTCGTACGCCGACAATCCAAACATTCCAAATATGCAAGTCCTCACACTTTCAAAAAATGGCTGAAATCCCTCATACGTCACGACGAAGTGGTGAGTTCAATCCAAAACGGTCACTACATTTCCAAAAAGTACTTACGGGCCCAAAACGGACACCGTGTGCAAAAGTTACGCTCAATTCTTCGTACGTCGACAATCCAAGCATTCCAAATACGCAAGTGTTCATTCTTTCGAAAAATGGCCGAAATCCCTCATACGTCACGACGAAGTTGTGAGTTCTATCCAAAACGGTCGCTACATTTCCAAAAAGGACTTACGGGCCCAAAACGGACACTGGGTGCAAAAGTTACGCTCAATTCACGGTACGCCGACAATCCAAACGTTCCAAATATCCAAGTGCTCGCACTTTCGAAAAATGACCGAAATCCCACATACGTCACGACGAAGTGGTGAGTTCAATCCAAAAGGGTCACTACATTTCCAAAAAGTACTTACGGGCCCAAAACGGACACCGTGTGCAAAAGTTACGCTCAATTCTTCGTACGCCGACAATCCAAACGTTCCAAATATCCAAGTGCTCGTACTTTCGAAAAATGGCCAAAATCCCTCATACGTCACAATGAAGTGGTGAGTTCAATCCAAAACGGTCGCTACATTTTCAAAAAGCACTTACGGTCCAAAACGGACACCGTGTGCAAAAATTACGCTCAATACTTCGTACGCCGACAATCCAAACGTTCCAAATATGCAAGTGCTCACACTTTCAAAAAATGGGTGAAATCCCTCATACGTCACGACGAAGTGGTGAGTTCAATCCAAAACGGTCGCTACATTTCCAAAAAG
>NW_019254426.1:0-1188 GCF_002742605.1 Olea europaea var. sylvestris
GCTCATAATTGTGATCATAACAAGATGGAAGACATCTTGGCATAACATGTGAAGGGATAAATTGTTTAGCTACTTGGTGAATGATTCTATTTCTGAGATAAATGTTGCATATACAGGTGATGATGTTAAGGCAGGGTATGGTAATTTCATTTCTTCTGCACTTCAACCTCAGGGTTCACTTGATAAATTTCAATTTTCTTATGCTTCCTTTGCAGGGCTGTGATCGATACGGTGTCGGAGAGAGTGATTTTGGTGCAGGTATCATGTCTCTTATATGATAGAATGTTATTTTGTTCTGACTTTTTGTATGGAAAAAATGGAATTTAGCCCTTGTTTGACAACCGTTATCTGAACTTATTTTTCTACATAATCATTTTCAACTACACATTCACACAATAAAATACTATTCACATAAACCCAAAATTTATTGCTACTTTTTAACCTCACATTCTCCAAAAAATCACTATTCAAAACATTTTTTCCCCAAATAATGGTCGTCTTTGGGCATTAATTGTAGCAATTCAAATTGTGTGCGCGCGTTATAAATCAAGTTATTTAATATTTCGAATAAATTCCTAAACTACCTGTTATCCAATATCCCAGAGTTAGGGCATCAGAATATTCAAAAGAATGTGTTCAATTTGGAAAAATCAAATTAGCTAGAGATAAACTGGTCTAGATGCAGGTGACTAAAGGTGCCTAGTTGGCCACTTAGCTATTTTGTGGGCAAATTTCTTTTTCAGGAAAAAAAAAAATGAATATCCTTGTCGCTTTTGTATGTACTACTGACCTTTGTTTTGTTTTATGTTCTCTACCATTTAGCTGATTGGCTATTGTGTCACGCAGTGTTAGTTTCTGTTTGCATAGTTTCTGTTTGCACTTCTGTTATTTTAGGTGTTGGATTGTTCTCATACATGTTATATTCCTTGTAGCACTTTTGAGGGCACCAAAATGGTACAAGCGTAAAGCAGGAGTCTCATTTGGTTTTGGAGGCAAGCTTATTTCATTTCACTCAGCTGAGTCACCAACCGGATCATCAGAGGTACGTCGAATATGACGTGGTTTAATATTTTTAGCATCCGATCACATTTTTCTGACCCTTTCATTTTTCTAGGTCTATGTGCACAACTTAGTTACGGAACATGTTTTGGCCAGTCGATCTACTGAATTTGAGGCTGCAATACAGAA
>NW_019254427.1:0-1188 GCF_002742605.1 Olea europaea var. sylvestris
AGGATAAATCTTCAATGGAATTCAGTGGTGGTGCAGCCCCCATGTCCATGAATGTGGAAACCACTGTCCGCCTTTCTTACTAAACAACTGCATGCGACCCTGGTTTGTATGCATCCTCATTCTCTCTCGCTCACCATATAAAACATGTGACTTTCTCCATTCAAAACCCGCACAGAAAATTTATCATCCACCCACAAATTGGTAATTCCTTTGAAGTTTCTGAAAACGTATAGACTGAAAATATTTGATCAAAGCAAATTAAAATGCGGTTGAGCTGTAATGGATGCCGAGTTCTCCGTAAGGGATGTAGTGAAAACTGCAGTATCAAATCCTGCCTCCAATGGATCAAAAGCCCCGAGTCCCAAGCCAACGCCACTGTCTTCCTTGCCAAATTTTATGGCCGCGCCGGCCTCGCCAACCTCATTAATGCCGGTCCTCAACACCTCCGTCCTGGTCCGTACCCATCTCTGCATATGTGTTTATATTTATGATTTTGCCTTTTTCTTCTTCTGAATTTTAATAATTTTGATCGAATTTGCATGCAGCTATATTCAGGTCTCTACTATACGAGGCGTGTGGGAGAATTGTGAACCCCATACACGGGTCGGTCGGGTTGATGTGTTCTGGAAGTTGGAATCTGGTCCAGAACGCAGTGGAGGCTGTTCTTAAAGGGAATCCAATAACCCAAATAGCAACTGATGCAGCTGAGACGAAACACGGACCTCCTTTTAAGGCATATGATTTAAGACACGTGAATAAGGATGAAAACTTTGCCGGTATACATGGTGTCCGGAGCCGGTGCCGGTTCAAGCGATCGCGTGGGAAGGCCAGGGCGAGCCAATTGTCATTCGGTTCGGGTCATGAGGATGTAAACAGGTCTCTTAGTCATGAGTCTTCATTGAGCCACCAATCCGTGGCGGCTGTTGATAAGGACTGCAGGGAGATTGAGAATTTGGCTTCAGCTGGTCCCGCCGAATCAGTTGATTCTGAGTCGGCTCATAATGGCAATAACCGAGTCGATGAAGGTGAGATTGTGCTGGAGCTGACTCTTGGAGCTTTACCAGTTAAAGCAAAGGGGAAGCCAAAAGAAATAAAACGGAAGAAAGCCGTTGACTTGGCTGAGAAAGATGATGGAATGTACAGAATGGAACTAAGGCTTGATTATCCAGCATCATGGGAAGCCTAGTA
>NW_019254428.1:0-620 GCF_002742605.1 Olea europaea var. sylvestris
TTGACAGGCTGATCTGAAACAAAAATCGCGCGAGGGGCAATTTCGTCATTTTTCGCGACTGTGTCGTAATTGGCTATAATTTGGCTGGTTGATCGGAACCAAAAACGGCGTCGGGCCAATTTCGTCATTTTTTGCAATGGTGTCGAAATGGGCTCAACTTTGACAGGTTGATCGGGAACAAAAATCGCGCCGTGGGCAATTTCGTCATTTTTCGCGACGGTGTCGGAATGGGCTAAAATTTGACGGGTTGATCGGAAATAAAAATCGCGCCTGGGGCAATTTCGTCATTTTTCGCGACTGTGTCGGAATGGGCTAAAATTTGGCAGGTTGATCGGAAATAAAAATCACGCCGACGGCAATTTCGTCATTTTTCACGACTGCGTCGGAATTGGCTAAAATTTGACAGGTTGATCCGAAGCAAAAACCGCGCCAAGGGCAATTTCGTCATTTTTCACGACAGTGTCGGAATGGGCAAAAATTTGACAGGTTGAACTGAAATGTAAACGGCGCCGGGGGCAATTTCGTCATTTTTTACAGTGGAGTCTGAAAGGGCACAAATTTGACAGGGTGATCGGGAACAAAAATCGCACCGGGGCAATTTTGTCATTTTTCGCGACTGT
>NW_019254428.1:1030-1188 GCF_002742605.1 Olea europaea var. sylvestris
ATTTCGTCATTTTTTGCAATGGTGTCGGAATGGGCTCAAATTTGACAGGCTGAACGGGAACAAAAATCCCGCCGTGGCAATTTCGTCATTTTTCGCGACTGTGTCGGAATTGGCTAAAATTTGACAGGTTGATCGGAAACAAAAAGCGTGCCGGGGGC
>NW_019254429.1:0-1188 GCF_002742605.1 Olea europaea var. sylvestris
CAGTGGATCTGCAATTTTATTAAATGTGAAAATTTGCTCTTCTCTTTACGTCATTTCTATGTATTATCTCTCTGATGAGATTACACCATTTTAATACATGTTTGGATCATTGATGAGACCTTAGTTCCTTTGCTTTCGCAATGACTCTATTGTTATCACAATACTATTGTATGTGATCAACAATATCAGGAACTACTCCAAGTTCATTTATGAACATCATGATCCATATTGCAACTCTTTGCTACTTCTGAAGTATCCATGTATTAGGTTTCTACTATTGAACCAACGGCTGCTTCACGTTTGGAACCTTTCCAACATACCCCTTAAGAGTAAACCGGTTTCTCCATATGAAATCTTCTCAAGATTTCATCTATGTAAATTGGGATGAGTTAAGCAATCTTCTAGATCTACCTCTATAGATCAAGTTGCTTATCCCATATTATTTATGAATGAATCTTTTAACAACCATTATTTCAACGATTGAAATATAGGGATGTCGTTTTAGGAATACGAAAAATGCTCCCACTATCTTCTTGTAAACACACAATCCGTTTTTCAAATTTGATAAAGTCAAACACTTTGACTTTTCATCAAATCTAAGATTTCAGCTCCAAGAGACTTCTCTTAACCTATAGTCACGATATGCAACTGTTGCAAACAAAATCCGAATGGACTTAAACAAGGTTACAGGAGAAATATTTCACCAAGGTCAACATTTAACCTTTGCTTCTAGCATTGCTATGTATATATGGATATTCATATCCATATCGACCTTTTCTTTTGTAAACTATTTACAAAAGCTTATGGGCTTTATTCCATTAGGAGGCTTGACCAAGGTCCAAACCTTGTTCACTTGCATCGAGTTTCATCTCGAGTTTCATGGCCTCTTGCTGTCTCTTTTAAGTCAACACTTGACTTTATTTTGTTGCAACTAGCAGGTTCATTATCCTGGATCACTGATTAATGATTCGCACCTTCTTGAAGGTCGAATGAGCCTACTAGATTCACATAGAGCTGTCATGTCCTCAGGAGTCTTTACTTCCTGATCCAAAGTATGTCCAATATCAGATATGGGACCAAACCCAGATTTATCTACTTGGTTAATTATATCTGTGGACTTTTGAACTCTTTCAAAATTCTATTTTACTCCCACTGTCATCTCCTAGAGTAAACATTTTCTCTAAGAAG
>NW_019254430.1:0-1188 GCF_002742605.1 Olea europaea var. sylvestris
AGATCCATAAATACTGCCGGGGCATTAGTTAAACCAAAAGGCATCACCAGAAATTCATAGTGACCATAACGTGTCCTAAAAGCTGTCTTAGGGATATCATCTGACTTAATCTTTAATTGGTGATATCCCGATCTTAGATCGATCTTTGAAAATACTGTAGCCCCCTTAAGCTGATCAAACAAATCTTCTATTCTTGGAAGTAGGTATTTGTTTTTGATAGTGAGGCGATTCAATTCTCGATAATCAATGCACAACCTCATTGTTCCATCCTTTTTTTTCACAAATAACACAGGTGCACCCCATGGTGATACACTTGGTCTAATGAAACCCTTATCAAGAAGCTCCTTCAACTGTACCTTCAGCTCTTGCAATTCCAACGGAGCCATAAGATATGGAGCCTTTGAAATGGGTGTTGCTCCTGGTACCAAATCAATGGTAAACTCTACTTGTCTGTCTGGTGGTACACCTAGAAGGTCTTCTGGAAACACATCTTCATAGTGTCGAACTATTGGAACATCCTCAATTGACAACTTATCTTGTTTAACATCGATCATCGACACTAGAAATCTTTGATCTAATTCCTTTCTCAGCATCATTTCATCCTGGGTTGTTGACACTATACCAGGCGAGGTATTTACCTCAGTTCCCACAAAACGGAACTCTTCCTCGCCCGATCTTCGAAAAACCACCATTCTCTCAGTACAATAAATAGTTGCATGGTTTTTAGACAACCAGTCCATACCAAGGATAACATCAAAGTCTTTTATCGTTAATGGAATTAGATCTACCACTATATCTCTACCATCAATTTCCATCCTAAGATCTCTAGCTATTTGGTTAGCGACAAGTATCTTTCCAGATGGAAGAGATATTTCTAAAGTATACGGAAGGAATTCACATTCCACTTTAAACTTTGCAACAAAAGAAGAAGAGATGAATGAATGTGTAGCTCCAGAATCTATAAGTACAAAAGCAAGAATATTGGAAACAGAAATGATACCTGCGATGACATTAGGGTCTCGTTCAGCTTCTTGCCTGGACAAGGAGAAAACTCTTGCTTTTCCTCTCCAGCCTTTTGTGTCTGATTCTGAGGACATTCTTTAACGAAATGTCCTGATTTACCACACTTGAAACAAACATTTTTACCCAATAAACATTCTCCTTTGTGAGGTCTATCGCACTTAGGAC
>NW_019254431.1:0-1187 GCF_002742605.1 Olea europaea var. sylvestris
TTTTTGTGGGCTTAAAATGTGCCAAAACACGATCCCTACTATCCTTAAGTAGTGTCCCAGCAGCTAGATGTGGTACTACAGTGCAGTGTCAAAACCTCTCGTGACGCCACAACGTCTCTATCTCCTCTCTTGACTTCATGGCACTGTAGCACCACACCTTTGTTGTGTTCTCTTCCTGACATTGGGGTGCCACTCTTTTTTTCATGACATTGTGATTTGACTACTTTTTGCCGATCGTTCCTCTTTTCTCCTTGATCCATGCCAATAGCATTGTTTTCTCTTTTCTTTCCCCGATTTGCACCATCTCACCATTTCTACAAAACAAGATTAATAAACACATTAAATATGTTCATTACTCGTAAGATCTAGCTCATAATCAAGTTAAAACGGACTAAAACTCTTTAGTCAAACACACTCGTAAAAAAACCCCAAAATTAGCAGTTTGCTATTCCTTGGGCAAACACAAGAAAAAAGAAAATAACTAATGGTACAGATAAAGACTCGGTTAGATAATTTACCTTTGGGCTCAGTATTGAGACCATTATATTTCATTTGTTAACAATTTCAAAATCATAATGCAAGAGATAACCATTCACTTATTCAATGCAAAACGGGTATTTGTGTGAAGAATTATAACGCTATACGTTCACAAGTTAATTCACTTCCTAACCCTTAATGTTCAACTATTTTCTTTCTTCGCTCATGTAATTCACACATCCCATACTTGTTTTCCTTCATTCTCTCATTGGAGTATAATTCTAAAGTTTTGTTTAACTGATCAATTCAATACACCACTCTAATTTCGTTCAGCTCAATCAGTGACGTCAACAATTTATTCATGTTATGATTTTCCCAATTTATGAATGTTTTAATAATCTAGTTTATATTAGGTGATTCACATCCACTAGTTATCTAGGCCTCCAATAACCAATTCTTCGAGTGCTTGTGTCAAAAAAATTTTAAACTCAATTTTTGACTTTTCCCTTTATTTCCTCTTCTTGACCCTAGTAGCAAGCTTTGAATCGATAACTCTCCGATTTTTTGAATAACAAATAGTACGAAGTTTCAAGATGGGACTTACTACCACCAAAAAATAATACAGACGTGAAGCGTAAACTAAATAAGTGCAATTTTTATTTTCTAATAAAGAAATACACAATTTACAAGGGTTAGATCCCATTTGGCTC
>NW_019254432.1:0-1187 GCF_002742605.1 Olea europaea var. sylvestris
ATTAGCATATCTTCACCAGCTCTAGATTCCTACTACTAGGCCTTTTAAATTAAAAACGGTTCTCTGTTACAAACAAATTCAAACAAGGAACCAGCCAACCCCAAATGTTTGTCATTTATATTGTTCTTGGGTTTACATTCTTGCTTGGTTTTGTTTTCTTGTTCTAGTTATGTTTAATTTGATCGTTAATAATTGACTTGTTTAAGATTTACATAATAGTTAAGTGAACTGACCAACTGTTATCAATTAGAGGCAGAAATGAGAGCATTTATATTTTCTAGATTCTGTCAATCATTAAATGCACCACATCTTAAAAGATTACTAAGGATAAGCGAATAAGCCAGTATTTTTTTATTTTTATTTTTAATTCTTGTGCTTTGAACCATCTTCACGGTTCGCGTATCATAAGTTCAATTTTTCTGTAGTGGACTTAGAAGGGAAATCAGTTCTGCTGCTACCGGACGTCCAATCCAGGATGTGATCCAGACTGATGCTGCAATTAACCCTGGGAATAGTGGAGGGCCACTTCTTGACAGTTCAGGATACCTTATTGGGATAAATACAGCTATATACTCTCCTTCAGGTGCATCATCTGGTGTTGGATTTTCGATTCCTGTTGACACTGTGAGTAATTATTTAATTTTCTGTCTTTGGGACTTCCGTAAGATTTGGTATAAAATTTATTAGCTGATGTTTTTCTAGTTTGAAGATAATTGTTTTTGATATATCTTTCATACCCAGGTAAGTGGCATTGTCGATCAGTTGGTGAGGTTTGGGAAAGTCACCAGACCAATTTTGGGGATTAAGTTTGCACCTGACCAGTCCGTAGAGCAACTGGGAGTTAGTGGTGTTCTTGTATTGGATGCTCCTCCAAATGGGCCTGCTGGCAAAGCAGTATGTATTTTGATATATTTTTCTTCTTTTTCCTTGGTTTCATGTGATGTTATGGTGTGGAAGTTTCATTGTAATTTAAAGGTTTGGAAGTTGGAAGTATGCTGGACTAAAAACTGTATATTGCTGATACTATGTGTATTCTTGGTTCTGCAGGGTCTTCAATCTACTAAACGCGATGCCTATGGCAGACTTATTTTAGGCGATGTAATTACATCTATCAATGGGAAGAAGGTCTCTAATGGCACTGATCTGTACAGAATCCTGGATCAATGCAAAGTGGGTGATAAGGTAAG
>NW_019254433.1:0-1187 GCF_002742605.1 Olea europaea var. sylvestris
TGTCCCTGGTGCGGTTTTACGTTGTTAATTTTTTGTCCAACACTTCTTCAACCTGATATAATTAATACGAAAATTAATTATTTGTAGGCCTAAACGAAGAATTTTGGCTAAAATCCCGTGATTTCGGGTCTATGACCCGACACCAATTTCTGGGGCCGTTTTCAATTTGCTTGCCAAATTTCGGCCCATTCTGACACCGTCGTGACAAATGACGAAATTCCCCCTGATGCGGTTTTTCTTTGTTAATTTTCTGTCCAACACATCTTCAACCAAACATAATTAATATGGAAATTAATTACTCGGAGGCCTAAATGAAGGAATTTGGCTAAAATCCCATGATCCCGGTTCTGTGCCCCGACTTTATTTTCTGGGGCCGTTTCCAATCAACCTGCTAAATTTCGGCCCATTCCGACATCGTCACGACAAATGACGAAATTGCCCTTGGTGCGATTTTTCTTTGTTAATTTTCTGTCCAACACTTCTCCAACCCAACATAATTAATACGAAAATTAATTATTTGGATGCTTAAACGAAGGAATTTGGCAAAAAATCCGTGATCCCTGGCCTGTGACCCGAGTCCAATTTTTGGGGCCATTTCCAATCAACCTGCATAATTTTGGCCCATTCCGACACTGTCGCGACAAATGACGAAATTGTCCCTGGTGCGGTTTTTATTTTTTAATTTTCTGTCCAACACTTCTTCAACCTAACATAATTGATACGAAAATCAATTATTCGGAGGCCTAAATGAAGGAATTTGGCTAAAATCTCGAGATCCCAGGTCTGTGCCCCGACTCCAATTTCTGGGGCCGTTTCCAATCAACCTTCCAAATTTCCGCCCATTCCGACACCGTCACGACAAATGATGAAATTGCCCCAGGTGCGATTTTTCTTTGTTAATTTTCTGTCCAACAATTCTTCAACCTGACATAATTAATACGGAAATTAATTATTCGGAGGCCTAAACGAAGGAATTTTGCTAAAATCCCGTGATCCTGGGTCTGTGCCCCGAGTAAGATTTTTGGGGACGTTTCCAATCAACATGCATAATTTCGGCCCACTCCGACACCGTCGCGACAAATGACGAAATTGCCCCTGGTGCAGTTTTGCGTTGTTAATTTTCTGCCCAACACATCTTCAACCTGACATAATTAATACGGAAATTAATTATTCGGAGGCCTAAACGA
>NW_019254434.1:0-1187 GCF_002742605.1 Olea europaea var. sylvestris
ACAAATATGATTTGAAGAGCACCAATGATCAAAATTCAGATGCAATTTTACTCAAATTTGATTGAAAATGTGCATTTAACAAAACTCAGATGAAATTCTAGACATTTGATTTGATGCGCGATAGTGAACAAAATTCAAACGAAATTTTAGTCAAATTTTATTTGAAACGCACCAATGAACCAAATTCAAGTGAAATTTTAGTGAAAATTGATTGGAATCACGCCAATGAAAAAAACTCAAGTGCAATTTTAGTCAAATTTGATTGGAAACAAGTCAATGAATTAAAATAACATGAAATTATAGTTAAATTTAATTGGAAGCGCACCAATAAACAAAATTCAGATGAAATTTTACTCAACTTTGATTGAAAATGTGCCATTTAACAAAACTTAGATGAATATTTGATTTGAAGCGCGTCAATGAACAAAATACAGAAGAAATTTTGGTCAAATTTGACTTAAAATGCATCAATGAACCATACTCAAGTGAAATTTTAATCAAATTTGATTGGAAACACGCAAATGAACAAAATTTAGGTGAAATTTTAGTCAAATTTGATTGGAAACACGCCATTGAACAAAACTCAGATGAAATTGTAGCCACATTGGATTTGAAGCACAACAATGAACAAAATTCTCACGAAATTTTAGTCAAATTTGATTGGAAATGCGCTAATGAACCAAACTGAAGTGAAATTTTAGTCAAATTTGGTTGAAAACAGGCCAATGAACAAAACACAAGTGAAATTTTAGTCATATTTGATTGGAAACGCTCCTATGAATGAAACTCAAGTGAAACTTTAGTCAAATTTGATTGGAAACACGCAAACGAACAAATCCAGATGAAATTTTAGTGAAATTCGATTGGGAATACTCTAATGAACTAAACACATTTGAAATTTAGTCAAATTTGATTGGAAGAGCACCAATGATCAAAATCTAGATGAAATTATAGTCAAATTTGATTGAAAATGCCCCATTTAACAAAACTCAAATGAAATGGGAGTAATTTTGAATTGAAGCGCGACAATGAACAGACTTCAGATGAAATTTTAGTTAAATTTAATTGGACACGCGCCAATGAACCAAATTCAAGTAAAATTTTAGTCAAATTTGATTGGAAGCACGCCAATGAACAAAACCCAGGTGAAGTTTTAATCAAATTTAATTGAAAACGCACCAAAAAAT
>NW_019254435.1:0-4770 GCF_002742605.1 Olea europaea var. sylvestris
CTAAACGGGGGCTAGGTATCACGGTAAAACTATGTGAATATGTTAAATCATATGCTATTTTCAAAAGGTAGATACATAACTATCTGACATATAATATTACGAAAGGTCCGACATTTGAAGAATAAATCTATATAGGATCCTAAGAGTTAAATTTTGTTTACAAAAGGCAAAGCTCGCCATTAAAACAGTGACCTAGTTAGAGCTATTAGAACTCTAGAGGCATCGATGCATGGGGAAAATTCTCACCTACCAATAGTATGGTATGCCCATTGTCCTTGAAGTATCGCATTTTGCAATTCTGTATTGAACGTGAAAGTCTCCAAGCTTCATCTTTACTGGGAAGCATGTTATCCTTGCCACTGATATGCATGAATCGTCATTCCCACAATGTTAGGAATAAAACCAATCTATTTGTGACTCTCAAGTGCTTCAAGTCAACCACAGAAAGATGGGGGAAAAATATATATGTGTGTGTGTGTGTGTGTGTGTGTGTGTGTGTGCATGCTTACACTAGACTAAAGGCAATGAACATGGTAAAATATGACTTATATCATCATCTAGGGATGTAAAATATGGTTTTCCCAGTAAGCATAAAAAGAATATTTATACTCTATATGAAACTCCAACGGCCTTGATGATAACAATCTCCATATATGCCATGTCTATGTCAACATTGGGAAATAACTAACAAAAATGTGCACATTTATATAGGGTATATTTTTCTCTAAATACAATGGCTTAAATGACATGAGATTAGATGTTACCAAATGCATCATTACAATTCCTCTTAGTGACAGTGAGCATTTCTTCCACGAATAAAAAAAGAAACTTTGTTGTCAATTGATCTCTACTTCTCTCCACGACTACATAAAATTATCATCTATCTTTTACGTTGTCATTGTTGAATAATCTTTATCAAATAAACAGGACATGATTAGACTGCCCAGGTTATAAACTATTTGGGAGGCAAAGATAGTATGTTAAGTTCCAACACTCCCCTGGCATTACAAAGAAAAGCATTGAAAGTATTCTATATGTGTCAGAAACGAGGAGAGACCTAGCAAGAACGAGTACTTCAGCTTTAATGGCATGAAGACGAGAATTAGCATATGCCGCAGCAGACTTGAGCAGCTTGAGTTTCCAAAGAAGAGTTTTCTTAGGTATGATATCAGACAACCCCTAAACATTTCAAATAAAGAATGAGTACTTCAACTGTGCAAATATTGAACCACACAATATTTTTAAACCACAAATGATGTAAGAGAAATTATAGCAAGCTTTTTTCATCTAAATGGTTAAGAGTAAATGCTGCAATGGTCAGGATGTCTATGGGACAGGTCATTATATGCTAAAATCTCCATTTCTTTCTCTTTCTTCAACAACTCTCTTATATCAATTATAATGTTACTCCAAGTAGATACCGCAGAATAGATGGTCAATATAGTTCATCAGGTAATAGCAGTCTAGGCTCGGGAAACAAAAGGAACACATAATTTTACGTAAAAGCCTAAACGGGTACAAACATTCTCAGCTATAACTCTCTTTTTTCTCCTTTAGTATTAGTATCAGTAATATTTATCTCTCCATTCATGTCATTTTTCCTAAACTTCACATAACGTACTGGAATATAAGTGGATGAAGGGTATACACCACACATTGAGAAATTAAGCATTCTACCGTAAACGGATGTTTTTTGTTCAAAATACAAAAATCAAGAAAATCTAACAGTGTAAGAATATCCTTACAGAAAGACGTGGTAGCAGACCAGTAAGGTTCCCAGATAACTGCTCAAAATATTTCGTGGGAGGCAGCATTGAGTCAATATTAGCTGTTGCCATCTTCACTGGATCACCTGGTGTAAATAAGTACAATGATTCTATTAAGTAGTTCCACATGTAGAAGAAGGAAAAAAACTAAGATTGCCAAAGTTATACAGATTGTTACGATGACTTAGTACGGGGTGTAAATAAATTGAAGCAGCAAAAATATAGAATGCATAAAAAATAAGTGAAAAATACAACATAGAGCTCCAACATGTTGGTTGCAGATAATGACAATAACATAAAGGTGATTAGAGAAAAAAGAGAAACGTTTCGACCAATCAGCTCCATTATCGCAACCCATAAATCATCTAAAAATACGGTACACGTTGAAAACATAGAATCTACAGCTTAAATAGAAGCCAGTTTTCAAACCTCCAGTAAATCATCTAAGACTCACTTATTACCAATATAGCGCTAACACAACTCTGTTAAGCATAAAGGAAGGCATTAGATGCAAAGGCTGTTAATGAAGAAATTTTTAAGGGGCAAAAAGTAATCTTGACTAGTATCAGAAAAATGATAAGGGAAAAACATAAGGAGAAAAGCATCATGGTTCCTGCATTGGGAACTTTTCCTTACTACAGAAGAAAGCAAGCAGGGATTGATAATTCTTTCGCTTTAGATTTATAGTAAGAAAAAGTAGTCATTTCTTTTGAAGGCAGTGTACTTCAGGAATTATGTCTAATTTAGTAGTAACAATTTCAGCAAGGGCAAACATCCTGGGAGCAGAGATTAGTTGTTAGGCACCATAAATGACCTTAGATGGCGATAAGCACGTGTAATTCCTTCACCACTTTTTTTTCTATTGTATAAGCAAATTATGTATTTCAATGTTTAGATTGTCTACAATCACTAAGTTATGGGGATTAACATAGCAACTAATGCTAGTGGCGTGACATATCTTCCAGTTGAACACCTAAATTTTAATCAAAGACTAATAATCAATAGTGCAGATCACAATCTTTTGCAAGTTCTCAAAAATAATTATACTCGAGAATGTAAGAATGAGAAGTTGCAGGAAAGAACCAAGTGAGAAAGTCAAATTTGCTGAACTTCATAGGCAATAACAATCATTATGGTTTAGAATAGAGAATAAAGAAAAATGTCCAAATTATCAAGGCATCATTAAGATTTAAAGTAGCAGAAAGTATACCCATAACAAAGCTTAGAAGATACGGAACGGTGGTATGGAGTTCATTAGGCAAGGCCTCCAACAGAGGCAGCAAAGGTTGCAGTTGTGACCTGCCAAACGAAGTTGCTGAAAGGAGCGTACAATCAGTTAACATCCCCACATACCGATCAGAGGCATCTCTGCAAAAGACTCCTCGAGAGATTATACAGATTATAGTTTGAAAAGCACACCTGGATTAGCTAATATCACCACAAGGTCAATATTAGGATTACGAGCTGCAACTGCAAGTGCTAAGCATCCACCGAGTGAGTCTCCCACGATATAAATGGGTCTCTTTGGGGCTGAAGAATGCTCGGACCTCAGAGTCTTTTCGACCCATTCTACCAAGACTGAAGTAAACACAGACTATCATTCAATTAGTCCATATATTGTGAAAGTTATAGTGCTGGTTAAATGTGTAGCAAAATATGCAAAGACAGACAAGAATGAATAAATGATTGCATTCGGTATCCTTTTTTTTTTTTTTGGTGTAACTTCCTTTTAGATTAAGCTCTTGGGCTGAATAAAGAAACATAATTTTTTTTTAAGCAATCAAAAGGAAGACCTTCAAACGGTGTTCGATCCTGCACAGGAACATGCATGCACCGAACTTGAAAGACCCTGAGACCAGAGAAGAATAATAAGCTAAATAAGTACAAACAATATAATAATAATCAGAGTTGACACTAAAACATGGTATCTAGCTCAATGTATACTGATTATAATTTAAGCCAATCAGCATAAGCTTCACGATTTAAAGAAACCACAATTAGCTTCTCTGTCGAGGCAAAAGAATTACTCCTAAGAAATTTGTCGACTTTCAATTTTTTCACTAACAGCCAAGCCAGAGAACTCAAAATTAAGGACTCCATACCTTTCATAGTGTTAAGGAAAAAACTGGGTTATGGTTCGTATGATCTCAGCAAAGAGATATCCGGGACTTACTTGCCAAGAGACTTGTGATGCAGAATGAGACCAAGTCCAAGACCATCCATTCCTGCACAAGAAGTACAAAATTGAATTAAAACTTAAAAAATGTAAAACTTCTATGCAAAAATGATTGTGCTTGGAATTATTGGAATAATTTCTTATGTCGAATAAACAAGTTCATCCATCTTCTCAAGCTAATTTACTAATCGATAACTTTCATATTTAGCATCAAATAATTACCGGGCAAGAACAGAAGAATTGGCGAATCCTTTAAGGGCGGACCACAAGATATTGGGGTGAACCATCTCGGCGGCCCCCCGTCCGGCTTAATAATCTCTTTGGCTGATTCAAGATAATCCTTCACACTCTGAGTTCCATATCCATCATCCCATAAAGGCTCCAACTTTTCGTCGTCTGAAACTTTTTCCCTCTTCTTTTCCTCCACATTTGAACCCCTGTGATCATGCCCCACCTCAACTGAAAGCCTATCCGTCTCCTCCTTTTCCTTCACAACAGAAGATGATACTCCATCAACAATCCTATTCACTTTAACAGATTCTACAGATAATGCAGCAGCAGCCGAATCCCCACTAGCTGAACACTGAATTTGAGATCTAGAATGACGTTTCTTGTTCAAATTCAAAGCAAAAGAAGGTGTTGCCCAGAAACTTTTCACAATTGAAGCCATCGAAATTGTACCCTGATGGCTTCAAACTTTCAATAATTATATATATGCCAACAGAAATTGCTTCACGCCGCGAAAAGCGTGGAGCAGGAAGAACAAAAATCTTGTACCAGAAGAGCAGCCCACATGAATAATCACTACCGTAAGCAGGAAAAAAAAAA